>NC_039244.1:14227334-14527334 GCF_003368295.1 Carassius auratus | reverse complement strand
AGTAAAAGGTTTATACAATATATCATTTTTTGATCAACATTTTCTGAAAGTTATTTGTTTAAAAAACCTTAAAAGTTTTTAAACTCTTTTTGTCAAAGTGTCATGTATTATTGTGAAATATGCAGTTTTAAAACATGAAAGCCAAATATTTTATTTCTGGTTTATGTTTTGCTTAATTATATGCATTATTAAAAGTCGTGTCAGTATGCATAGACAGGTGTTAAGTGTAGTGTTTAGGGCTTGTTTAAAACCTTCATGTTTGAATAGTTTTGAAAGCATTGTACTGTAACTCCCAAAATGGCTTGCTCTCCGATTTAAACAAAGATGTCCTACGACTGACGGATATCTGGGAGTTTTTCTTATGTCAACAGCATATGTCAACATTACACCTGCTGGCCACACATGGGTGGATTGTCATAAATGTGAGAGGTTGACAAAAGCTGTGATCTTTGCTCATGTTGTGCCTAGGTCAAGCTCCAAGCACAACAAGAAGTTGCGCACATCACTAACATGACATTCTTTTTCATTCATTGAAGCCTCCGCACAAGCTTCACTTGGCAGATGACTTTGCAAAAGATTGACTTTTTTTTGTATGTTTTGTATGTTTGTTTAGTGTATGTTAAGTCTGAACATTAAATGTTTCTAGTAGCTTCTTACTGTTATCTTGGCAGCAGGTGCTAAACCAATTGTCAGTTAATAAATTAAAATGTACATTTTCTGGAAGAAAAAACAAACACAGCAAGATCTAATTATTGTCTTATCTCCACAATATCCATATATTCTAATATAAGGTCAACTTAATTGCATCCAAATTTGGTTTTGCTGGTAACAAAAGCCATTATTGTTGGAGTTCCTGTTCAGTGGCTAGCAGGCATGGTTCACTGGCTACTGTCAAGAAGGATTTGCTTCTGATTGACAGCCTCACTGGAATGTGCATAGAGTTTTTAATTGCATATCATGTGTGCACATCTAAAGAGACTCTGCGGCTCAGGATACTGTTCATTACAACTCTACAGGTCAATGTACAACTCAACTACACAATCATAAACACAAACACACACTCATTATATAAGACCATTACTTGTGGGCTTGTTGCATCTCACTTCCTTCCATTATGAGGTAGAAAATCTGCTTGGTTTGTTTGCTTGGACTTTAGGGACATGTCAACATATCATTTTCCAGTATGTGGATATTAAATACATAATATACTGTCCAAACACTCACATGGGAACTGTAGCACAGCACCCATTTATTTGCACATCATAAATAACGCTGTCTATCAGTGACTCTCTGTTGCTTTCTATCATTTATTTTGGCATCCATCACCTGGATACCAGACATGACTGATCCTGCTCCTAAATATCCTATTATTAATAAAGTCATATGACTTAAGTGCTATATTTACTGTAGTTTGATAGCTTTGTGAGGAACAGCCTAAAAGTAAAGTTGTTATTCACAGAAAATCAATCTTCATTCTGCATATTCAAATCGGTGTGTAACATTTGGTATGAATTTAACCAGGTTTCTAATAAATGGGTTACATTTATATATTTTTGTTGTAAAAAGCAAAAATTGCTGGACTGAAGATTTTCACTGTTACTGTTAATGTTGTGTAATCCAGTAGCCTAATTCAGGGTTTGGGTCGCAAAGGGGGCCTCAAGGGGTTGCAAGGTGGTCCACAGGTAATTCGGAGAAAAAAAATGAAAGAGCAATATTTATTGTAAGAGTGCTATTCTTTATAAATTATTAATTTCCAGGCCATATTTGATTACATTAATAAAGTAAAAAGTTCATACAATATATATTTGAATTATTATTATTTTTTTGCTTTTAGTACAATGACAATATAAAATGCAATTATTCAATTTCTAATATCACACTTCAAGCTCCATCAGATATATGGCTGCCTATGGGGGTAACAAAACAAAACAAGTGAGGAACTTTGACATTAAAAGTTTGAAAACCCCCGGTTTGTTTGTCTAGGTGGTTTGGGAAATCTATCAGTGATGCATTTAATTGCGAAAATGACAAAGAAAGATCTGCACAAGTGGGGTATGTTGTAAAGAAGTGAAAAGAGCTTTTCATAGTCAGTGAGAAGAGACCTGTGCTGAAGTGCTAAGGCGTCACTTTGTGTGTTAAGATAAAAAGAGGGAATTTTGCTTGCTTGGTATGTTCCATTTTTGTGTTTGTCACTGTGGAAAATGCAAGGCCGTA
Source organism: Carassius auratus (assembly GCF_003368295.1). Classification (NCBI taxonomy): domain Eukaryota; kingdom Metazoa; phylum Chordata; class Actinopteri; order Cypriniformes; family Cyprinidae; genus Carassius; species Carassius auratus. Next base: position 14,525,120 of record NC_039244.1, on the reverse strand, counting down.
AACTCAAGCATTCCTGTGAGAAAGACAGCTTTCGGTTGCATTTTACAGCCTTGAATTTTACTGACATGTTTACGTCGTCTGCGTCTGTGTTTACGATGCTAGTCGTCAGTCCCAGTTCAGCCCTCTCCAATCTCCGAGTCTGCCTTGCGTGTAATTCAAACAAATGTGACATTGCGTAGCAGTTTGTTACAGAATAAGATTATTTTCTCAATATAATTAGCTTCCTTCTCTGCTAGCATATCCGCCAGTGCGGTGCGATGCAGAAAATGCCAAAAGATCAACTCATTAAGTAGCTGAACATAATGATCATAAAATCTGGACATGTGTTCGCTTTATTTTGGCTTGGGGAATGTTTTTTTTTTTTTTTTTTCAGGGCCGCCATGCGCATCGAGAAAACTCTGGCACAAATCTGTGAATGCGAAATCATTGGAGGCATCTCATTTTTTGGGGTCTGCTTTGCCCAATGACAGTCTACATATGAATAGCTGATTAGGCTCCTCAGTTTGAGGAAACATCCAAACAGATGGCACTGTGAAAACCAATCCAGAATATCTTAATTGTTTGGTTTAATCTCACTATGAAACATATTGCAATCATTTTCACATAAAGGCTTTTTTTTTTTTTTCTTCACAGAATGTAATGTAAGTTATGGAGCGGATCCAGAATTTTTGAAAATATCCCAGACATTCTTTTTCCATTGGTCTAATTGCTAATATCTTTAAGGACTCACACCATAATAACTAATTTTCCATTATTTGTAGTTTTTGAGTGTGTGTGTGTGTGTCGTCAACACACAAGGCAGATAATCCATCGTTTATTTAATTAACAAACATTTCTGTGTTATTTCATGGCATGTGCACAGTTTCAATGAGTCCAGCATCTGTTAAACACACATTTGTCTGTTTGTTTGCATGCTTGGTGAGTTATTCTGACCACAATGATAGTGCCAGCCTCTCCATTGTGTGATGCTTTTTCGTGGAGGGACTTCCAGCAGCACATCGGGGCTGATACGCACACGGCAGCTTTGTGAAGGAGCACACCCTGGCCTTTGTGGGCCCATCTGTAGGTGAACTAATGGCCTGTTGCGTTTCCCCTCATTCAGCTCAGTCTTTGGTGTTTAAGTGGCACCTGTCAGCCTTTTGATGCCTGGTCCTCTGTTCTCCTGTGATCAGGAAGGACACATTGCCAGTTCCCGATCACTGTCCTGTGACAAGTGTAAGATCATGTTTCAGCGGCTCTAGAACAGGTGGGCCCCACACCTTTCTCCTCTGGAACATAATCATCAAAATGGACTCCACGCTCTGAGGCTTATCATAAGCTGTAATCAAAACCTATAAGTGCAAAAAGTAGAGTGCAAAACATCAATACTGCACTGATCATGATGCTGTTTCATGATGTGAGCATTCTGATGCCTTGGTTTACATTATTAAATAGCACTGGAAAACACAACCGTTCATATATTTGGAATAAGTATGTCTATTGGAAGGTACTAATACTTTTATTCATCAGGAGTGAAACAGGAATTTGACGAATCCTGGAAATAATGTCATGTTTTCTACAAAAATATTAAGCAGTGTAACTGTTTTCAACATTGATAATAAGAAATGTTTTTTTTGAGTCATAATTCAGCATATTAGAATGATTTCTGATTTCTGGATATTAAAATATATCAAAGTAGAAAATAATTTAATTTTAGCAATATTTAAAAATACTGCTGTTTAATTGTCTTTGATCAAATAAATGCAACCTTGGTGCGCATTAGAGGCTTCGTTCAAAAAAACACAAACAAACCTTTCCGACCCCAAATATTTATTATTGTATTGTATTTATTATTAAGTATTGTAGTGTTAATTTGGGGCATTTTGAAACAAATTCATAACTAATATTGGGTCTTTCTTTTGCTTACTATTATGTGAAATATTTTGTTTTGTAAATTAGAACCAGCTGTTAAAAAAACCAACACACAAACGAAAATGTGCTTTTGATGTTTTGTGTGGTTAACAGAATATTTTAAATTTGAAAACAAGCTTGCTACCTAGCTAGCTAGCTAGATTTGTATACTGTACTTGAAAGTATTTTAGACATTTCCTCTACATGCAAAATTTAAGAGCAAGAAGAAAAATATGTTTTCAACAAACATTCCTTTTATTTAAAATGTTTTGTCCTCACTGCGAGCAGCTGTGTTTGAGGTCAAAATCGACCCAAAATAACAGACTTAAAGTTATAATTGCACGCTTGACTTTCAGAGAAACTCCCCTCAATGCTTGTTCATGTTCTGGTGGAAAGTTTTGAAGCAGGTCATTTGCTCAAGTTATTATTTGAGGGGTTGAGGCTGATCGATGTGCCATATTTTGGGTGTTTACACATTCAGGCTTTTAGAGGACACACTCAGCCAACTCAGCTCCGCTCATGAGCCTAAAATTAGACATGAAAATATGCGTTACTCTTACTGCGGTGCACAAGAGAGCAATTAATTTTAGCGCGACAAGTGTGTACACCATTCATAAGCAAAAGAGAAGGCAATTCAAAGTAACTTAAACCTTATCAGGACAGCAAGTGAAATGAAAGGCAGTGGACAGAGAAAACACGGAGCTCATTTCAACAGGGAGCCAGCAGAAAGTCATACTCAATTTTGTTTTGTATTAGTCATACCTTCTTTGCGGTTTCCTGCTGAAAGAATAGAAAATGGAGTCGAAAATGGTTCCAAACCCATTTGTTTTATAGAAACACTTTGAAAAGTTTTGCGGTTGGGGCTTAGCATTAGATTTGTTGGGATAAGAGGCTGTCTGTCTTCATAACAGCCTTTCATCCACCACCATTATTTTAAACACTAATCATTCAAATCTGAGCTTTAAAGACATTTAAAACATTCATTTCCGCATAGCTTTCAACTGAAACAGCATCTTGTGGTCCTGATTTAGTAAAATATGATTCTCACTGCGCAAGACGAAAGGCACAGTATATTAAAATCTGTCCGAAAGGGCAAGTTTTCTAGCCTGTTCTGGATAAGAGTGCAAATGAGTCTGTCATTACAAATATTACAACTGATCTATAAAACAATTCATGAATTTTCGAAAGCCCCTGGGCATTCAGTTTCATGCCTTCCCTGTTCATGTAAATGCAAATCAGTATTACACAGGTGTTGTGTGCTTTAAAAGATGGAAATAGTTCCTTTGCCGTTTTAATAACGATCTTTTTTTTTCAACCTTGCAATTTCGAACGGTCGAGGCTTATAAGTCAAACCACAAAATCATCCTTGTTTCAGTATACCTCTGAGTCTGATAGTGGTGGACACTGTCTTTTTGCTCTCTGCAAACAAGGCCCTGAAGAGAGAGACACACACACACACACACACACATTCAAATATATGACCCCAGTGTAAATGAGGAACAGCTGCACCATTGTAATTAAACATGGGCAAAGAAAACTACACAAACAAATGAACCTCACAGCCGTAGGTCCTGAGGCACATTAAGGGGGGAGAGAGAGAGAGAGAGTGTCACAAAGCTTCCTACAGGTGGTTAAAACACAAAATTGAAGACAAATGAAGCACCCTTTAAATTTGCCAGATAGTAAGTTAATGCTTGTAATGCTGTTAACAGAGATCAGGCAACAACACTCGCATTTAACATTTCACTGGGTGAAAACTCACGGTGTTCAGCTGTAGTGAGATTAAGCCAAATATTATTTTAAAACATTATCACACTAATATGATGCTTTAATGAGCATTATATAAGAAAGAATTGCAATCAAAGCATTTCCACTTTGTTGTAAATTGTGTTGTTTCTGATTCAATGATTAATAAATGAGTGTTGCTCCAAATGGGTTCTTTTCTTTTTTTAGTGGAAATGTTCTTGAATGTTCATAGTGACCACATCTGTCAAGCTTCAAAAAGGGAGAAAAACATAATAAAAACAACCATAAAAGTGATTTTTATGACTCGTTTGATATATATGTCTTTTGACCCCATAAAATACATTTATGAAACAGACCAGAAAGTTATATAGCATTTATGAAACCTTTTTTGGTATTTTCATTTATTTCTTTCTTTATTTTGTCTAGTTGTTTGACTAAAAGTAGAGCTGCACAATTAATTGAATTTCTAATCAGGATTACATTTACGGATGCGGCAATTATGTAATCGTTCAAAGTCCACCAATGTAATGTTATGTTAGTGCTTAAGATGTGTAAGTTCTTTCTACAGATTATCTTAAGGGGGTTTCCATTGTTTTCATTTTAGTTTTAGTATAACATTATAATACCAAGCATATTTGACTTTTTTATTATTATTATTATTATTTACAGAAGAAACCAATCCAATGTAAAGTTGACATTTGAGGCTTAATACTATAGAAAAACAATTTTCCAGGAAGACTGAATAAACAGCTTGTTTACTTTCCATATAAATATATGGCATGCAGTTGCTTCAAACAATGGTATAAACATCATTCAATGTAATCACTGAACATCATTCAATTTCAAGGGAATAATCAACATTGACTTTGATTTTTAATTTTCGATTTTTGTCATAATGGTGCGACCCTTAAAAAAAAGTCAATTTCAGTATATCAGTTTAAAATTTGAATCAACATGAAGAAATATGAAAACAATGACAGAATTTTCCTTTTTTTTGTGAACTGTCCTTATAAGTAAAAAAAAAAGTATATATATGTATATATATATATATATATATATATATATATATATATATATATATATATATATATATATATATATATACCAATAGTACTTGACAGATGAAAGTGCTTAGATGAAATTACTTTTGCCTTCATTATGCTTGTGATCGTAATGCAGCAAGTATGAATATCATATCATCAAGCTATTTTTAGTCTTTGTACCCTCATAAAGTCAATGTGTAGCATCACTCTATTTGATTAATATCATTTCACGTCATGTTTTCCTAAGGAAACTTCAACAAAAATTTGCTGCTCAGGTTCTCCCGCAATCAATACTGTAATATGATAGAGATATTTTTGTCCTCTTAGCAAATATGATGGTGATTTGCAGACTATAATTGGAAAGATAACTTCCAAGGCTCCATTATCCAAATAAAGGAAAAAAAAGAGACAAAGCAGGTTTTGTTCTCAGGTTCGGTTCTTAATCAATAGTTTTATTAAAAAAAAAAAAAAAAAAAGATTAATAATAAAAAAAACTACAAAAGTGATGAGTTGCAGCCACTGGGCATGTGCCTCGGAGACCCATCTGATGCTGATCAGGCTGAAACTCATTAACCAGGCCAGATTTGTGTGAATTTTCAGGATCCAAACGGATCTGGTGGATGCTTGTCATGGCAACAGCATGTATCAATAAAGCAATCTTTATTTCCTGACAGGGAACGAGACCTGCATTCTAATGGAGGGGCTGTTATTGCATCGTAGCTCGGCACTGTGGCGTAAACGCTGCAGTCAAACTAGCATTAGCTAACCCATATGTTTCGCTGTTAATGCATCAGTGCAGACATGTGGATTGGATGATTGACAGATAATGGGATGTTTGTGCCCGGTAGTGTCCAAGCTTGTTTTTCCGTGTATGTTTTTAGCAGCGGCTCATTGGTCAGGCCACATTAATTTCTATGTGTTTTTCTAGCAGGAGAGGTAATGAACAGGAAGTGATTGTGGTCATGTGTCCAGATAAGAGAGCTTGTGTCCCAGCATCCCTGATGCTTATCACCCACCACACCAGGGCGGCAGCTGCGGAGGAAGTACATAGCTCCATAGCAACAGCCCAAGAGAGGAGAATTCACTCTAAAGCGCACCAAAATATGTCTCAGGTTCAGATCCGCACAAAACAGGGCTGTGAAATCACCAGTTAGAATGATTTTCTCTCATAGTGGTGTAGATGCTGTATGAAATGGATATTTCTGATTCTAAATTATGAATCCGTGTTTAAAGCTTGTTGCAAAATGATTATAAATGACTGCAGATAATTTATAAAGTGGCAAGTAATATTGTGAAATATATTACTTGGCAGAAAAATTGTTTATGATTATGTCTTGTATTATGCTGCTGTTGCCACTGTTTCTTTAAAAAGCCACTGGAGAAAATTAGGGAGCAATATTTATTTATTTATTTGTTTTCAAAATGGCACTTTATATATATGTAGAGAGAGAGTAGCACGCAAAAAGGTGATTCACAGGTGTAGTTACTTTAATTTCTTGTACTATATGAAAAAAAAAAAAATATATATATATATATATATATTTATATATATAATGCTTAGACCATTGAGAACACTGCTAGCAATGACAAGGTCCTGCGTTAAAGCATTATTATTATTAATAATAATAACATTAATAATTAATAATAATAATAATATTTTAATTACTAATTATTATTATATATATATATATATATATATATATATATATATATATATATATATATATATATATATATATATATATTGGTGGTGGTGGTTGTAAAAAATGATGATAATAATAAACAATAATAATTAAAAAAGTAATAATAATTACTTAAAGGTTATATTGGTTGATCTCTACCTGTCAGCCTTGGAAAAATCACTGTAACACATTTTTCTTTTGTGGCTTATTGCTTTATTGACACACACAAACAGAACACAAAAGTGCAGTGGTATGAATTCAAAGCCTGAGTCGCAGACTGAATGGAACAAATGTGGAGGGGATGCTTGGGATTTTTTTCCCCCCTATGTATGTCCACTGCTGATAGCATTCCTGTTCTCTTGTGTCGTGTCGCTGTAATAAGCTGTGCGGCGCTGACGTTGTGAAGCGCTGCTGTGCTGGTGACTGAAGCTGAGCTGAAGATGAGAACACAGTGGCCCATTGTACTGCGTTCAGATACAGAGCCTGATGTGTGAGTTGGTCAGTTCCTGCTGGGAGCTTTTGTCAAGCGGAGTAGCCTGCTCAAGGGTGTCACTTTTCCCCCCTAAATACGTACATTTTTCTGGGAGATTTGGGGAGGAGCCTGTCATAATGGACATGGCCCTTTTGATTTGCGATCAGTGCCTGCAACAAGCTGCTCGTCTGCCCTCTGTCAACATAGTGTCAGGTTAAATGATGGATTAGCAGATTGATTTTCCTGGATATTCTGCTTAATTGGCTTTCGTGTTTTGCAAATTATCAGTAAAATGACAGAACACGACTCTCTTTGTGGCTTTCCGTGTTTTCACCAGATGGCAAGAGCTCTGCTATTGATTACAACTGTAGGGTGAACTTAAATTAATGTAAACAGCAGAGTTCATTAAATTTTCATTTACCAGCTCATGCAGTTGATAAAAATAGCTGAATAACTGTGCCCAAATGCACCGAGATACCTTCTCCATGTCAATCAGGTGTGACGAGAACACTTCCTAATTTAAAAGAAGGCGGATTCATTTTAATACATTTTAATAAGCCACTGTGCATAGCATTCAGCCATGAGCTGAGAAAAAAAAGACCCAACATCTGAATTAATCGCGTTGGAGGTTAAATTCAATTTCACGTAATGGGACTTGGCAGAGTTTTTTCTTCCCCTTGTACAATAGCTGAAATTGCAGCCCTTTCAGCTGGCTGCTGGCAGCCGTCCACCCAGGTCATCCTGGCTCCTGCTTCATGTTGTCTCTTTTTTCCCACTCTGTCTAAAGATACAGGCAGAAAAATGTTAATCCTTTCAGTGAGTCGCACCTGTTGACATTTTTGGGGTCTATTGGTTTTGCTTTTAGTGTGTTTTAGTTTGAGGGGGTGGGGGTTGTATCCATTTTCCCGATGCACCAGGACAAATTCTTTGCGTCTGTTGAGAGAGTGATTAGATTTCTCAAGGGTCCTTGTCTCAGAAACACTACCCTACATAAATTACTCATGCTCTTCTCTCACGGGACTGGTTGCCAGCACTGGAATACATCAGCCATGTTTAAAGGTTTAATAATACTTAATACTTTTATTTAGCAAGGATGCATTACATTTATCAAATGTAAATACGATAAATGTTCCAAAATCCATAGAAATTTTTTAATTTGAAACAATTGATATATTGTTTTAAATTATGTCTCGGACATTCAACTTTGTTTATTGTTAACATAACGAAGTAGAGCTTGGTTGATATTTTGTATTTAATTCAGAGAATTCTTTTTTTAAATGTGACCTACATGTACAATTATCCATATATACTCAGTATAACAATGAGGAAGTTGCACTACAACACTGTGAATGTGTTGTGTAACGCTCTGTGCTGGTGACAGTGGTCTCATGTGGTTGTTTGTAAGGGGTCACCATGTCACGCGGAAGGTTTCATGTCTATAACTAGCTGTTCTGTGGTTGAAGTGCATTGTGGGACATTGGTGTAGACGTATGTCGGACTGCATCCCAGACACCAAAAGTAGCACACACACACACAACCCACTCCTGTTGAGATAAAAATAACGTGACCTACCTTTCAGCTGCAAACATCCTCAAGTGAGCAGATACACTTAAACAGTCTCCCACATGAGTTAAACACCGTTGACCCCGCACAGCTGCACCAAAATCTGCACCATTTATCAAAATACAGAAACAAAACAGACACCGAAGACAAACAAGGAGGATAAATGTTGTCTTTGGGCTTTCGGTGCTGGAAAAACACGTGTTCAGACAGCCTTATCAAACCAAATTTTCCCCTCAACCAATCGTAAAATAAAGCAATTAAGCGGTCATGTCACCATCTATTGGTCTCCAGTGAAATATGCCTTCATTTACCTCCATCGGGATTCCCGAGGCACTAAATTATGATACACTGTAATTTTGTCTCACTCTGAAAGGATATTTAACAAGCCACTGGCTGCTCACTCTGAAACGTAATCATTTTTATCCCCCGTCCCCTGTCTTTTTTTTTCAGGTCAGCTCTGTTTTAGATAAGTTTCAGTTAGTGTTGAAGCATATCTAAGGACTCGGTTAGGGGAAACAGACATTAAAGTTCACTAATGGTTTAATTCAAGCTAATTGCGCCGACACGAGTGACCAAAAACCATGAGCCGCAGGAACTGATAAAGTGCTTCACGGCAAGAACGAGAGAAAGGAGAAAAGCAATGTGTCATCATTTATGAATCATTGAACTAATAAAGTTTCCCTGAAGCGCTGCTGTCTCTTTATAGTCTGGACTGCGACGACGGGAGAGCTGCGTCATCGCGTTATTCCCCCCAACACAAATTACCGTTCTTCCCATATCTAAGTTGGGCCATTGTGAAGATAATTTGCAACATAGGAGGCTGGTTCAGTTCCCAGTGTGGGGCATTCACCAATCAACTTATAGAAATGAATACGTGCATTACGTCGCGATACATTCGGAAGTAAATCCACACGATGACTTGGAGGCAAAGCACAGGAGGAAAAGCCCAACATGGTTTCTCGGCTTCGACATGAAATCGTACCAATTCAATAAGAGCTAGGCAGTGATTTATACTTCATCCTCATCTCTGGGCCTAATATCAGAGTGCCTCTATAGGTAGTCATGAAAGTCACTCTAGCTCACTGTAATAAATTACAGTGGTGGAACACGAATGAAGACGCTTTCAGTTCAGCTTCAGGCTCTCAGAAAATTGCCATTTTGAGGGGGGGGGGTGGAAAAAGAAATCACTTTGTGCCGTAATGCAGTACAGACAAAGGTTATTCATCAGAGGAATGATTTGAAGTCAAAGATGACTGCCACTCTTGATATTGAATGCTAGGGAGCAAAGACAGAAACTCTCCCCCTTCTCTCTCTCTCTCTCTCTCTCTCTCTCTCCCTTCGCCTCTATTTCTCTCCATGACGACCCTGACCCACTTTTTTGGCTGCTTATTATTCAGGCTTCGGTTTATCCATGGAAAGAATGTGTGTAATTTGGTTTGACAACAAACCCCTGCGTGTTCCTCTCCGAAAAGTTGTTGCTATCGACTGTGCCTCATATTGAGTAATTTTTTCTTTCTTTATTTTAATATAAAACAAATCATAATGTACTCATATCTGGGGAATAAGCTGTAATTTTCTGCACGGGAAGCATTTGAGTGTGCACCTCGCACAGAACTACTGCTTTTAGTAACAGCGTCTGACCTTTAGATTTCAGCTGAAATGAAACCTTTTCGCCCATACGTCCTCCTCGCCGCTGCGTGCTATTGTGCTCACATTTTTCTTGCCCTCTCTGTGTTTTATAAACGTTGACATGTTTAGAAAGTGAAGTTTCACCAGTGACTAATTACACCGGGGGAAAGCAAAGGTGTACATTTGGATGTTGATACTATTCGTCGCTCGAGCATCTGCTGATCAGAAATGAAACGGAGAGCATTTCTGGCACGTCTCCAAGACAGCATTAGCATCTTGCGAGAAGGCAGAGGGATATATTTTATTACCTGACATACTGCTGCTTTTAAGGGTCCACACATGTTGACATAGGGTGGTCGGCAGAAGGTCTGAAAGGCCAGATGTACCTTCAAGTTGACTCGGAGCGACTGATAACAAGATGACAGGATTAATTATTTCCCTCAATCTGCCAGCAGTCTCTTATGCAGTCATGTTTATACAGACGGAGCAAAAGGTTTTTATATAATAAATCATCTCATGAATGTTTTGAAAATGGAGGAATGAGTGAAGATTAATTGAAGTTAAAGAGCACTTTTATGTTTGTTTTAGCACAGGCAAAACAATATATACCATGACCATGACTCTTTAACTAGAGGGTTAATAAAAGAATCATGTTGGATCATGTTGTAGTTACATTTTCAAGTTGACTAGTTAAAAATTGTAAAAATTGAGAATCGGGCCAACCGTTCTGAATAAATCTCGATCTTTTTGACCATATCGCCCAGCCCTACCTGCCTGTTTTTAAACTAATTTAGAGTTTTGTATAAAATCTCTCTCTCTCTCTCAAAAAATATATAAATACATTTTAAAAACACAATTCGGTTGTTACTTACTCATATAAATTGTAATCTCTTTTTTTTTCTTCTTCTTCAATTTGACAGTATTTTATAATCTTATTCGCATAACGTTTGTCCAAAATAAATCAGAAATATTCATTTAATTGCCCGAAACAAAACAAAAGAATCTTAGTTTTACCAAATCTATTAATTAATTTGATTTTGATGAATTATTTAGCATTTTAATAAAACACTTAATCTGAACATTTCAGGTGTTCAGAATGAAATAAAAGCTAGAGATAAAACACAGCCGTGACGTATTTCACATTTAAGAATTACATTAGCATTCAAAAATGCATTATATCCATTTCTGTCAGTTCAAGAGGTTTTATAATAGATATTTTAGGGGGCCCATATATTCCAGCGGCTCTGAGTCCAACATAAGAAGGGATGAAAATGAGCATGGTGCTGAGTAGTGAGTGCATTTAAACCACAGGGTGTGGAAAGAATACACACTCGCAGTTTGATTTTCCCATACTCTGACCTTCCATAAGAAACTGATGAGGATGAGGGATGAAATTGGTTCTAGTCTTGCAAAAAAATCTCTGATTCACATCTGGACTTTTGAGAGAGAGAGAGAGAGAGAGAAACACACTTTCAAAATTTACTAGTTGGAGGCAGCAAAAATGGTTACTTACTTTCAGACAATGTGAAGAACTGTCATACTAACAATGAAGAACTATTTCGTGTTCCTGCCAAACAACTGCATTTAATGACTGAAAGCTGTCAAAACTAAATATAAAAAAAAAAAAAAAAAAAAAAACATGATGCCTTTCACATTTGCGTCACATGAAATGATGAGTACAGCACAGCAATAAAGTCTGAGCACAGGTGCAATGCCAGAAATAGGATTCGTTCTATTTGATTACAGTATGTATCACTGAGCAGGAGAGATGTCACTTCTAGACATATCATCCAGTGCCAGAGAAGCAAATGCATGAAGCCAATTTGACAAAGGGGTCAATATACAGCATCCAATATAAAAGAAATCTACAAGATCTGCCAAGACCTATAAACATCAAAATAATGGCCCCACTGTTCAACAAATCTATTCAATTGGCCCCTCTTTTCTTATTTGTTTCTTGGATCACTTTATATTTTTGCCATTTACAAAGTCGTAGAAGTCAAACGTGATGCATGGCGCTGAAAACTATGCAGTGTCTATGGTGAAACGTTAGCTGCGTCTATACAACAGGCAATCCTGAGAGATGATGTGGGGCTCATTGATTGCATGCAAGTTGCATGATTATGTTCGGCGCAAAGCTTTCCATTGCACTCATATCTCATTACCTTTCTTCCTGAATGGTGGCCATTTTGATTGGGTCCTGCTACAGCAGAGTAAATAGCAGTGAAACAAGAGAGCGCTATCAGCCTCCGGTTTCACAGGAAATGCATGATAATCTGTGTGGCTTCACCAAAAAGGCCTCGAAATGTCCTTTGTTTGTAATCTGTTCTGTCACCAATATGTCTGCTGCATCATGTATTTTTTCTTTCGGCTCCCTTCCCCCCTTCTTATGATATCTGTTTATATTGGATCTGTACAATATGAATAATGTAGAGCAACCAATCTCATTACCATGCTCAGATATAGAATACAGATTATTGTATAACATTTGCATAAAATTATGGCTCTCGTTGAGGGGGAGGGAGCGTTTCTTTCACCGTTTGATTTATTGGGTTCATTTATGGTAAGAAAGATTAGGTTTGAGTTACATAAAATTGTCTCGAATGTGAATCTTATGATACTTAAGTTGGAATCCAACAGCTTAAAATCAGATTATAATAGCGGGAAATTGTAGACACATTTCAGTCAGAATGACTTTTCAGGAAGACCTTTATCATCATTAGCACTTTCGAAATGAAGTTGTTTCATAATTGCACACATGCATACATTTTGCACCTTCTTTTGCATAATACGCTCATCTACAAATCCTCACCGAAGATGTGTTTTGCTCAAGAACTGCAGCGTTTCTTAGCTTTTAATGTATCACGAAGAGTACGAGAAACAGACCAAATGAAGTTTTGCCACAAATGCAATATTTTGCTGTGTCCTGAAAGGCCTTCGCTTGTGTCTGTTTTGCAAATTGTAGCTGTGCATAAATAAATAGCGTATCATGTTTATATAATTCAGCCCATAATTCTAGTTTTGGAAAAACAGTGGCACCCTGTCAGATATGGATGTTTGAGGAGTTTTTTTGTGAATGCGGTACAATATAATTAGCTGGAGTGGCCAAGCACTTCGCTCAAGGGCACAGACTGGTCCTAACATAAAACATAAGGGTTTAACATCATCCCAGCTTCACAGCTTGTTTTCATTCGAGAACCTTTCAGAAGTCCGTCCCGGCCCAGCTAAGTGGGAAACACTTAAGATTAGAGGAACAGAAGTTCCTCGTATATTTTAATAGAGAGTTGTTCAGAGCTGGTTGAGGTGGCAGGGTGCCCTGCTACCTTCCTCCTCAATAGCTGGTACTCTTATATAATAGTGTATGCAAGAAAAGGAGTTTGTCAGGAGGAGTCGGGGGGGCTAGGGAGGTTACACACTATAGGTTTAGCCAGAACGTTTCCATTTTATCTGTTCACACAGTGGGATGATGAGACCAGGCAGGGGGGCTCTGCAGAAATCCTACTGACCTCTGGAGAGCTCAGAGAGCAATGTACTGATACAAGCAGGTGCTGAATGCTTTTACTCTCTTGATTACAGATGGGAATCTCAGGATTTAACGATTCTGGTTCCAGTTTCGCTTAATGATTCCGGTTTCGTAATACCATTGAGGAAGCACCAGATAATTGATCCTATTTACATTGTCATTTCATTTATACAAAACTCTATTCTGAAAGTGTGTTTTTACCTACGTATTGTCATATAAACAATCGGTGCATAACTGATTTAAGTCTCTTGATAAATGATTTAAGTCTCGCATAAGCAGTAGTAATAGTTCTTGGTTTAGTTTTTGATGAGTCATTATGAGTTTGTGATTCATTCGAGCCAGTTTGACATTCATTAAATATAATTAAATTGAGCCACTCTGACATTCATCATTGTATTATTTAGCTCTATTATTATTCAATTCAGCTCAGCTAAAGCATAATTTAGCATAATATTTTGTAGATTCAATAACGGTGCAGTTTCAGTCAACTCCCTCTTTCAGTAATCATAGTACTCACTAGGAAGTCAGATATTTTAAGGGCTGTGAAAGTGAAATGTTCACTTCCTTCTATCCATCCATCCATCCATCCATCCATCCATCAATGTTATTAAGATATCGGTCATGTCTGTTGTTGATAGTAGTTTACGAAGCAGCTGAAGATGTACATTTTCCACCATTTTCCACCAGCACTTAAACACTCAACAAGTCTAAGCCAATGCACTTTATTTTATTTTATTTTTTATAATTAATCCAGTTCTAAATAAGATTCATAATCCTGATACAGCCTAATTAACACACTCTCATGGCAATTCATAATTATGTTACATTTTGACAAATTGGTAGTTACAGTAATTCATATGAATGCATAGAATCTCATTTGTCTGTTTCCGTACAAAGCATTGAATGTGTATAATGCTGCCTGTTGATAGTGTTTTTAAGGTTGTTGTGCTACTTTGCTAGTATTATGTAAGAATGCCTTAATCTGAGACATTACCGTAATGAAGTGTTTTGGTAGTTTTAGTGCATTTTGAATGTGAAATGAACTGCTGTGTCAAGTTGAAAGTTACGAGAACGGTTAGGAGAGCATGAAATGGCTTGGGATTGTTTCAGTGATACAGAGTCAACTCCATTCTTTTGTGAGACAATAACTTTGCACTTTCAGATTTTAAACTTTGCAGGATGCTTTCATCCACTTAGAGCTGTGTTAAATCCATAATAGGGGCACTTTAAACACCTCATTGTGATCGAGCATCAATGCTGAGACCCTCCAGTGACATTAATTAGAATAAATGAACAGAAAACTCCTTGTAAGATAAATACGGGCACATTAGTGAATGAACACATCCCTGGCCTCAGTTCAGTCCCCGCACACACTTTTTGGCCCGCAGGCCTTGTCGTTCTGAACCAGGGGAGTCATTTAAGGATGAACAGTTTAATTACAGAGCTAATAAGTGTTGCCACAGACTTTCTAATATTATTCTGGGAGAACACTAGCATGTCATTACTCTCCTCCCCCTGAGGAACACTTCCTATTAATCATAATGAGGAATTTGTTAGCATGTGGTCATGTCAGTTGGGATCAATTTCTTTTACCTAAGCTTCCTATGAAGCTGCCAGACGCTCGGGGCGGAGTGTGGAAGGGATCGATTTACAGTCCCGCAGCCATTAGGCCCTGTTTTGTTTTTGTTATCTGATAGCTCATTTGCATCAGCGCGGCAGCTGCCGAACACACATCGTAGTCGTTTGTTGACCTGCTTGCACAGATACTTTCTTGCTTTTCACACTAAAACGTTGTTTTTTTTAGGATGTAGCTGATGCCTGTGGGCCTGAAGTTTGATGATGGACTCTTGTGGTGTTTTTTTTGCTAATAATGTAATAATTTGTGTAGGTAGCATATGCAGTCAGGCTGTCAGATTTAAGAAAAGCAATCTAGACTGGCTGTGGTTTTATTGGTCATGTAATGGCACCTCAAGCTCTGAACGAAAAGCTACAGTGACACAAAATGGCTCCCAGCACGCACAAGATTGAGAAACAGTAGTTCACACGACTCAAGGAAAACCTCAGTCATGATCGACCTGTGCAGCTCGCAAAATGGAGTTTGCACATTTGCCGGGGTTTGCTCCGAAGGTGCATTGGGTTTGTAGGTGAAGGAGGGTGTTGGCCAACTGTTGTTAGGTGGATTTGGTGTCAGTTTGATGGATTTAGCTCTGAGGTTTCAGTTTTTCAGCTAAGGCCACCTCACACTTTCCACTGGCACATTCATATGCAAATAGTGTCTGATAGAGGGTAAGAGTTAAGTAGATAGAACAGCGGACGGACACTGAGAGAGAGACATGTGAAAGGTCATGGCAGTGAGAAACTAGAGAGAATCTTTATAAAAATGGATAAGGTGTGAACGGCTGTGTCTCGAACCTTCTGTTATAAATAACTGCCTGCCATGTGAGTGGGAGACAGTGGTGTTGAAATGAGGAATGAAGTTTTATTAATCAACACAACCCAGAAAAGAACCAGGCAGAGCTGTATTTACTGTCAAAATGTATTTCTTTGGAAACATACTCTTGTTCTAATTCTGTTCTATCCCTGTGAGATGCTGGTTCTGTTTTAAAGTCCTTGCGAGCTTCCTACTGACATGAAAATTAATCTTAAAATAAAAGTTTACATCCTTTTTGGCCCAAATCTTAGAAGAATGCAATTCCATAATACATTGTAAAAATAATTAATTCGTACAATACCAAAAAATACATAGACCTGTATTTTACCCACAATATTTATGCTAGTTAGAGTACTGAGAATAGGGACATACTGAAATCTCAAGAACGGCTTATAAGATCTGACATGAACTGTCCCTTAAATGTAGTTTTTTATCCTTAAAAAGCATATATTTCAGATCAGTCCTGCCAATATTCACATGCAGTCTAAATGGGATCTCAGTTGGCATTTGGCTCTTTAATTTAGAAGGCAGGACTTACTCGGTCTAAAACCAATAACTGCAGCATAGCTGAAAATGTATATACTTTTTTAAACATTTTGAATCATTTTCTTCTTGTTATGAATCGAGGCTTGTGACTAGGTTGTAGTGGTGTTCCAGAAAACAGCACTTTTCATAGTTTAAGAATAGCCACATCTTAGATTGGCCTGATCACATTAATCACAATCAATAAGCTAGCATGAAATTAACTGTCATCCGTGTGCAAAAACCAGTCAGATCGGCCCATCAACTCACACACTTAAAAGGTCGCAATGTGATAGGCTTTCATTAGGATTATTACCATTTCATTTCCATAGAATTATCTGGAGCAGGCATAATGAAATGAGATGTGCTGCTCGGATGAACAGAAATACAAACATTCAGCCATGAGTTTCCTCTCTCACTCGGTTTACTCTCCTTCGTGACACCCTCTCTCATTCTTTCTTAACACTCAAATAAGTGTCTTAGATCTCTGTCAATGACAACCCTGTCAGAGACAAATTGCTAAGACATTCCCTCACAGCCAACTTACTGATTTCTGCTTTTGATATTAATCAGTCATTTTCTTGGGTTTTTAAGGAAGTGGAGCAGATGCAAATTGGCAGGTATTTTTTTCAGGTAGGCATGTCAGCAGAATCTGTGTGTGTGTGTGTGTGTGTTGCTGAGTGGACGGTAGCAGGCAGCCAGTGTGGGCTGCTATAATTTCCCAGGTGTGCTGCACAGCTGGGTTACAGGCTCATTCTTTATCAACACACAGCTAACCTGCACTGACTCAGCTGAAGCTGTTTTGAGCATCTTCAGCACGTGAATGCACAAGCTGCTTGTTTATTGTTAAAGTCAGACTGGTTCTGATCTGATTGATTGCTTTTTTTCATGTAGGTAGAGTAGATGGATTAACAGTTCTGGTTCTCAGAAACATTTCTTATTAAAACAACTTTAAAATCAACTTGAAACACCAAGTGCAACCCATTTTACTGCTGTAATCTGACGTATTTTTGAGTGAAAAGGGATATTCAATTTATGATTTCATCCATATGGAATTAATAGGTTGCATGCCACAATAGATTAAAATTATTGGAAGAAAAAAAGACAAGTTTCAGAAGTGGAGCATTTTATTACATTTTAAATAATATACAAAAACTTATTTTGTAAAATTGTATATTTAATATTTAAAATCTATAAATTTAATTAATTATATATTATTATTTATATCACATATTAAGTGATTTTTTAATTTATTTTACTAAATAGGTACTAATGTGATATTTAAAAAAAACTAATAAAAACACTAACAAACCTTTTCTGTTTGGAATAATATGCACCAATAAATCGTGTACAAAGTAGGGTTGTGACATTGATTAACTTTTATTCACCGGTGAATCAATGTGGTGGGGGTGTCATTGGAGTTTTCTCTTTTAAATACACTAGCTTATAAATGCTCATGCGCATTTTACTTTCGCTTTCAAATTGGTGGCAATTCAACAAAACAGTACAACATCAAACTCACTTATATTAAACATAGAACGTTTATTAACAAAATGAATAAAAATACACCATACTATTGCCTAACATAAATTAATAAAATAACTTACAAAAAAATTAAATAATATATAAAATAAAAACGTAAAATTGGTAAACACTGTGGGAAAGCACGCTGCAGGAATCTCTAGTGAATGCTAGACAGCCATATATGTGCAAGGCAGTAAGCTCATTAACTGCATATGCGGCATGAACCAATCAGCTTGCGCCAAGTCCTTTAACTCTCTGAATATCATCAGTTACATTAACAACCTGTCAGCCTGCTCCATCTCGAGCTTCATGACTGAACTATATCTTTAATTGTCAGCCAACACTGTGAGCACAATTAGTATATATCATACTGATTGAATGGTCCGTAAAATAAGTTAAAATGACGATTTAATAGTTTTTTTTTTGTAAATTTTTTTTTTATCTGTGGTGAGACACCTCAACCAGCAACTTTAATTAGCACTGTACTAATCACATCAAATCACTGACATCTCCATCTGATACGGCAGGGACTTCAAAGACTCATTTGCAACTGCACAGAAATGACCAACCGCATGTTCTGTGCCTCTTTCTCATTCTGTGGCCCGTATTATGTGTCAAGTGAACGTTTCTGACTGTTTATTTATTGTTTTTTCTCCTCTCTCTGTCTGTTTGCAGTACGACAGTGAAAACATGTTCATGAGTATGCCAGAGCCCAGCCAGGACTTTGTGCCAGGGAACCAGGTGGGTTAATTACTGCTCACTCCTTTTGTTTTAAATCGTAATTAAACAAATTTAAGCCGGCGCATCGCAAATTAGAGCCGCTATCAGTCGCCACCATAATCAGGGGCTATTATAACATGTAAACAAAACATTTAAAGCTTTGTCTAAGCTTAATGAAATGAAGCTTTAATGCATATTGTCGCAGGGTTTAATTTCCTCCATTTACACTTTCATTAAAAACTACACACAAGTATGGACTGCAAACAAGGCCACGGGTCTATAAAAGACAGGCTGCAGCGTTTCTGAGCAATGCTCCTCTAGTTACGGCCGTTACTCACCGAGGGAAGTTTATTTCAGGATACTTGTGCTTGTTCGAACAACCAAGATAAAAGGCTGTTTTCATCAGTGACTCAAGCTAGATAGTTCAGGACATCTCGCTATAAAAAGCAAAGCTTGATTAAATTTTTAAACTAAAGCATGCAACTGAGGTCAAGGGGGAACATGCCTGCGTGAGGAGAGCAGGTTGTCTTAGGAGACCTTTTACATGTTTGGCTAATGAATTACGGCTACAGGTTAATTAGCACCCCTCAGGACACATGCCACATTCTGCTTTTTGGAAATGAATGTGACAGGCGGCCCGGTGCACCCTAGACAGACTGATCATGTGTGCAAGTGCAAAACTGGAACTAGGATTTTTTTCCCACAGTATTTCTCCCGACTAGTTTTATCAGCCTGCAGCAGGCTATATTTGATGTTGCTGCTCTATTAAAACATTTCCTTCCTGCTTTTGTCACGAGCTGTTTGGGGTTGGCCTGTTTTTATAGACACATTGATCTGAACTATGTGCTTGCATTCCATGAAATTTAAGCAAGCTACATTTTGACATTTCAAACTTTAAAAACGATACACAGTGGGATGCTGGAATATTACTCCAACTTTTCTGTAAAGTGCCTTGACGCAGTAAGCACAATGGAAGCACTGAATTCAATCTGTTAGTTGATCACAGAGTTTGGCCTTTAATGTAAGACATGTAGAGTGTCATGTGCAATAGCTCCCTACCTCCCCATCTCACTGGTGTTTTTCTGATTACAAGTATTAAAAAAAAAGAATAATTATTCCATTTTCAGAAGTAAATTTAATAATGAAACACTCTTTAAGTAAAAAACTGTCCATATGGTTTGGCAGCCTGCTCAAAACATCCCCTGTCTTTTGCTTTGACATAAGAAACGTTTAACAGGTCTCCGTTCTGCTGAAACGTGTGAAGGTGCAATTCACACCTTTCTCACGCATGTCGAAAAACGTTATATTCAAACTTAATCATGAACACATTCACTTGTGGTTTGACAAAGTTGTAGTTTTCTGTGCACTGACAGAAAAATCTTTTAAGTTTGTTTGAGAAAGTCCTGGTCAAACATGGGTCACAATGGTCAGTCAATTGACTAAAGAGGACAATTAGTCAAAAGCATGTTTAATATAATATAATATAATATAATATAATATAATATAATATAATATAATATAATATAATATAATATAATATAATATAATATAATATAATATAATAAGAAACAACAACAATAAATATATATTTTTTATTATAATAATATAATTTAACATTGCAACTAGCCAGTCTGAATATTACTGATTTACAAATATAATATAATATAATATAATATAATATAATATAATATAATATAATATAATATAATATAATATAATATAATATAATATAATATAATAATATAAAAAGTTAACTATTGAGTCTAATCTAATTTAATACATCAGTGGGCAATTAATTATATACTGATCTATATATTATATATATTTATGGTTGGCTGCAAGGCTGTTACTTGCCATTCACTGTCTAGTCAGAGTTTTAAATGCGCATGACTAACTATGATGTCATGTTGAGGTCACATGTTTCCCTCTGAGTTTTGTGCTTGAAATACATTGAAATAAACACAGTATATATACATAATCTTATTGTGAGTCCTAAAAGCTCTTCAATAAGCATTCACAGTGCTTTGTGATGTAGAGAATTAGTGAGAATGACAGTCTGACCTGAAGGCTATAGAGAGTAAGCACAGTGGTGTTACGGCTTTCAATAGCAAGAGGAAAAATAAATAAATGATATTTGACTCATGTATTATTCAGCACACTGTGGCAAATGCATTCAGGAGAATGTAAAGGAAAGTGCAGTGAATTACAGGTCACTTGTTTCGTTCATGTAGTTTATACCTCTTTAAACAGGAAAAGCTGCATATGGTCCTATTGTGCCACCCATTACATAGCCTGAAATTGATTTACAATGTGCATTGTCTGCATTGTACATTCCCGCTCACTTTGTTTAATGTGCTCACGCTGCATGTTTGCTGCAGCTTTAATGTTGGGTGAGATGAAAGATGCATTGAGAATATAAAGCAGCATAGAGGCAAAAAAAAAAAAAATGGATTGAAGAGTGATGAAAGTTGAATGCATGTACTATTGTTTCTTGTTACCCTGCTGTGTCGGTTGACCCCTTGTCCTTGCGTCCCACTGTAGTTCCGCGTGCCTGCCAGTCCCAGCCAGACGCACCACAGCAACAAACAGGCCAGCGGCCACTGGAAAAGAGACACCCCTACACACACGGACGGCCCCCGTCTGACATGGGTAAATAACCCCACACCAACAACAAGCAGACGTCCATCAGGGCAAAATAACAGCAGCTTACATCATTTGTGTGTCACGTGCTGTGTGTGTCTCATCCATATTTACATTTACACTTTTTTTTTTGTATTAACACTTTGTAAAAATAAATGAAACTAATTAAAATCAGACACCACTGCAAATGTTCCTGCCCATTTCCTCTTTGTTTTGAACACAAAAGAAAGATATTTGACATTCTAAAAGATTTAATTAAGATAAATTATATTAAAAGATTAATAGAGAGATAGATGACAACAATTTACTTTCACTTCCTGGATTTGAAACAGTATGTGATGATGCTATAGTATAACATAGCATACTAGCATATCAGCATTTCTTGCACAACGTGAATATGAAACACACTAGCTAGCTAGAATATACCCATCTGTTTTACAAATTAAATGTTGTCAGTAATCTCGATCGCTAATGCTAATTTGGAGAATGTTTTATAGTGACCCACTAAACTCTTATGCAGCGGTGCTGGCTACTTAGGGTTTTTATTCATTCATAGGCAGTGTTTGGAGTAACGCCATTTAAAAGAACGGCGTTAGGTAACGACATTATTTTTTTCAGTAATGGAGTAATCTAACTAGTTACTTTTCTCGTCGTTATAATGCCGTTAACATTACTGGACGTTAAATGTGGTGCGTTACATTGATTTAATAAACGATGTAATCTGAACGCACCCCTGGCTCACACAGCGAGTGAGGAGGTAGGGTAAAAACGAAATAAGCGATTATGATTGGGTAAGGCAGAGTCATGTGTTTCATGGTAGCCAATCAGAGCCAGTGTTTTTACGCCAGCGGCGTCAAACACACACACACACGCACGCGAGATTCGCAGCAGCAGCAGCAGAGATGGCGAGTCGGGAGCAATCCGATGAAAAGTTGGCATTTTCAAGGTAGAGATATAAGCACTAATTCAAATTCATTGTGGTCAAAAGCAAGAACGTGCATGTAATGTGTACATGTAATGTGTGACACACGCATCTACAAAGCTAGTGGCCAAAAACACTTTTCTTACAAAGATAATACTTGGAAGTGCAGGATAAAACTCTTGCTGTCTGTTGACGTGCAATAAATATTGAAAGTTATGTACGAACACCTGTCTGTTCTACTCATTTTAAAAAAGTTTTTTTTTTTTTTTTTACAGTAACGCAAATAGTTACTTTCCCTGGTAACGAGTTACTTTTATTATAGAGTAATTCAGTTACTAACTCAGTTACTTTTTGGAACAAGTAGTGAGTAACTATAACTAATTACTTTTTTAAAGTAACGTTCCCAACAGTGTTCATAGGTAGTACAGCAAATGGCACTATAAATATACATTAAATTATGTACATTAAGAGAGAGAAAAAATAGCTAACCAGCTAGTAAAAAGTGAAAAATATATCAAAGTCTGTGATACTGAATGCCCATTGTACGCATGCATGAAAGGATTGCTGTAATCTTAGAGCTACTTTGAGTCTAGCACTACTTTTATGTTTCCATTTTAATCTTAAAACTCTCTTTGAAAATATTACTTTCTCTTGCTTATGAACTGCGGTCTCTATTTTCTGCTGTTTTCTTGCTTCCTTGCATCTCTCTCTCTCTCTCTCTCTCTCTCTCTCTCTTACTCAAAACATACTTCTCTCTTTCCCTCTGTTGGGAACAGGTAATTACTTTTATTGGCAACAACAGTTGAATTCACCTTGACCTCAGTGTGTGGTACGTAGCCACAAAGCTTTCTCCTTTAAACACACATTAACCAAATTAGAGAGAAGTGTACCCCTGTGCCTATTTTAAACTTCACACTCAGGAAGCTCAAACTGAAGCTGAAAAGCCTCCGCAGCTCCAGCACTAAAGGCAAAACATGGACTGCAATTGTGAATCTCGAAATAGGATGGATAGACAAAAAAACTGCTTAACTTTTTTCTTGTGCTTCCAATGAGGTGAAACACCAGACTGGCCCTTAATAGATCTGAAAAACTAAATATAAATATTAGGCTATGAGGAACTTGCTATCATTAATGAGCCAGTTTTTGTACTGACACATACAGTGCCTTAAAGTCTCAGTTACAAAGAATAAATAATAATAATAATAATAATAATAATAATAAAAAGTTTGATGTGCCCAGAAAAAAACAGTATAGTTTCTTGTGCCATAGTGGGGAATGATGTCACAAAGCATGGAGTAAGTTGGCTTTTCATCAAAACAGAAACAGTAATATATATATATATATATATATATATATATATATATATATATATATATATATATATATATATATATATATATATATATATATATATTTACATATTTATTTCTATATCATTAATGAAACAGCAAACATTTTTAAGTTTACATTCAGAAATATAAAACAAAAAAATTGTGAATAAATGTATGTATATATATTATTTATTTCAGAAAGCTACGTTGTACATTAATCAAAATTCAACATTGGTAGTCCCTTTGCCAGCATGTAGTATTTATGTAGGCATAAAACTAAAAGGAAATCATAGTAATAATTATGAAAATATTAATAATCTTTTAAAATCAAAAAAGGAAGAAAAAAAAACTTGGTCTAAGAACACAGTAAAATTTTTCTCTTAAAGCTGCGATAGGTAACTTTTGACGCTCTAATAAACAGAACTGCTTTCGTCTTGCGGAAGAACATCGTAGCCGGAACTACTTCTCTCTGTTTATGTCTATGAAGAATCACAAAGGTACTGGGTTTCTCCGCCGCGGTACCCCCGAAGCAATCTAAAATAGTCCGAATATAAACACTTATTATAGGTGTACACTAGTGATTCAGGACAAGCCAAAAACACGGTTTGGAAAATGGATTCATGGTGTACTCACTTATTATCTACATTTTTCTACATTTTGAACACAAACAAAGTTACGGACTGCAGCTCTGATTGGTTGATTTCTTACTGGGAGCGGTCTGTAACTGCAAATGGCAATAGGACCACTGGGAGGAGCAAGAGGAGCTTGATTTTTTCACAGATTATCTGTCTCATATTCTACTGTCAGGACATAATGACAGGTTTAACAAATATGTAAAAAAAATTTTTTTTACAAAAGTTCCCTACAGCACCTTTAAATTCTGCTTTGAGTGTATAGTTAAATCTTGTCCGAAAGCTTGACAATGGTTTGATTGTGTTTAAATCTTTACTCTCGGTTTGGTAGACAGAATTGACAGAAACAGATATTTGAATGTAAGGGAAATTTACACGAGAGGGACTTTTTATGAAGGAAACGTGTGTTAAAATGACATTTAAAAACTGCTGTTAATCTCTTGGTTGAAATCTGCCTGACTTTATTTCCATCAAAACATTCCCACTGACTCACAACACTTTTGAAAGCCTCGTAGCTTTGCCTGAAGTGACAAAATGTGATACTGTTATCCATCTGAACATCTCTGGACGTGGAGATCCGTTGCTCTCTGAAAGACATAACAATAATAACAGCCTGCAAAAAACGACTGAATCAATGAGATGTTAAAATACACCGAGCATTCATCAGGCAGACTGCACCTCAGCACGGTCTGTCAGCACACAGCTTCTCTCCGATCTTAGTATCTCCTCTTATTCCCCCTTCTTCCAACCCAAACCATGTGTTTCTTGGCCATTTAATAAAAGCCACATTTATTAACCCAAAATGGCTGGAGTGCTGAGTGCATGTCAGCCCACAAGCGCTCTGTATCAATGTTTATTTATTTTAATGCAGCAGCAAGATGAAGTAGTGTGAGCTAGCGATGCTAGATAAAGCCGACTACAGCCGAACACTATAAATATACACACTTCTCACATTTCTGGACCATGCTCAAAGCCACTACTTGTGAAAGTGCCCACTTTGACTCACAGAGCAAGCAATGTTTGCCTAACAACCGTTGGTTTTTGTCTAAACCTGATTAGACTGGTCTGATCTGCGTTATAGAAGATGCAAAGCAGCATTCAGGAAGAGTTTTTGATATTAATAATATTCTGAACTATAAGAGCAGCACAGATGCAATATGTTATCTATTTGCTTCTTGCGCAGAATATATTTGCCTGCCGTGATGGTTTGACGTGTACTGTATATAGTCTCTGATGAGGGGGGTTGTCCGATTTCTGTGGGGGTTTATCTATCCACCACCCCCCTCCCCCCACCCCCCAGATGTTGCAGAGCTCTTGTGGGACCAGGAGAAAGCTGTGCATTTTAAACATGCATAAACTACCCTTGTGCTCTCTGCTGGGACTGAAGAGGCCCGTTCTTACATGTGTTTTTTAATGTTAATTCAGATATAGAAAAATGTTCATATGTTCATATAAAACGTATTTATAGAATACTTTAAAAGAATCCGATCTTGAATACTATATTAAACATCGTTTTTCTCATAATAAATATATATTATTCAGTTATTCGTGAATTGCATATTCATGCATGCATGAGCCTCAAGCTGCTCAAAGACATGGGAGTGGTCATTCATGGACCGTGCCAGTATGCTTTGATCCCGTTCGGTTTATAAGACAGTGCGGAGGTGAAGCCGCGGTTCAGGTCAGATGAGGCTTCACATGCCCTCGTGTCCGTCCCCTCCATTAGACGAAGTTAAAACCTCCTCCAGATCAAAGTCATGCTTGACCTTGATGCAAGCACAAGACAGACAAGGCCTTCTGCATTTATCCAGAAGCTCTCAGCAGTAATCGGCAGCTCAGCGGGTCCGAGGTTGTTTTGGGGGTCCAGCCAAATAATGTTGCATTCAAATGAACACTGCCCCTGGGTCCCAGAGGGATTCATTACAGGCTGAATTGCTTTCGTTGCCTCTCTCACACAATCCCAGCCTAGATGGCAAATGAAAAGCCATTTGAAAAAAAGGGCACCTTATTAAGTTTAACCACTGTAGCATTTAACCTGACATCTTCATTATTCAAAATTACGTTATGAAAAAGTCACTTCATCTGCAGGTGCAGGTTACTGTAGTCTACGCTTCCTTTTGCTGTTCTGTAGCAATTTAATTGGGGGAAGGGCATGACAACATGTTGGAGCTCTCCTCGTGCCGCATGGAGCTCTGGGTAATGATCCACAGCAAATCCTGGAGTGATCATGTAAAATAGAGTAGGTTTATTTATGAAAGTCAATTTTTTGCCAAGGCAAATACCTTGCCTAGAAAAAAGTTGCACTGCTCATGTCTAAGAAAAAAGACACAGCTTGTTTAACGCTCACCGACATTTT
Organism: Carassius auratus; assembly: GCF_003368295.1. Lineage (NCBI taxonomy): Eukaryota > Metazoa > Chordata > Actinopteri > Cypriniformes > Cyprinidae > Carassius > Carassius auratus. The sequence goes on along the minus strand of NC_039244.1, from coordinate 14,498,494 downwards.
TTCCCCAATACTGAACATTGTCACAATGAAAAATGCCATTTTACTGTCAATTATAGGCTTTCAGTCAAATCTGAACAATAAAACAATTATGAAACACAAAACAATGCAGCAAATCAGCAGTTATAATTGTACATTTTTTTAACTTAACTATAATTGTTTTAAATTAAACTTTCATGTGACTTGCCAGAATGCATTTTTAGAATATAAAATTCACCACAAATGTATTATTTATCATAGTAATAATAAACAAAACATATTATTATTATTAAGATATTTAAAAATAAAAATAATACATGTATTTTTCTCTATGTACAGTAGAAATGTTTTCTTTTCTTTATCATGTTTATAAAAGTATTTTATTACTAAAGTTATTCAAAAGTGATTATTAGATATTGGAGAGGTTTCGAACTACGTGTTTGAAACCAACACACAAAACCACAGCTAGAGATAAAAACCCATTTGATTTAAAACCTTATAGTTCCCGAGATACAGCTTCCTCGTGTGACAGCTAGTCTCACTCATCCGTCTAAATTGTATTTCTATCAGAAAGCATCTCTCAAATTTGTTTTAATGCATTCTGTGGCATAATGATGGGGCGTATCTCTTATCTCAAAATGCATGTTTTCTCATCCAGCTCGTATCTCAGTTCGTGTGCACTTCTTTCATAATGACGAGCTGATTCACGCCTGTCAAGTTGGAAGGCTTATAAACAATGCTGCAGTAATTTAATGTGAATTTCTGCTGGTGAAGCATTTCTGCCACTCACTCACTACACTATGTTAAAAACACAAGAGCTCTTCTCATATCTTTCCACACTCTCTCGCTCTCTCATTTTTTCCTTATTGTCAGTGTACACCACATCAGATACATAGTCCCCCAGTTTATTCCTCTGTCCCCCTCCGCTGTGAAGCTTTGATTGACTGCTGACTGTGAAGTCGCCCATAGACAATGATTCCATACAGCCATCATGACCATCATCAGTAATTGATAGTAGATTTAAATGACTCTCCTGCTCATTTGCCATTCATCTCCCACCAGTCCCATTACCCTTGTGCTATTTGACAGGCAATCACCTCTCTGAGAGATTTGTTGTCCAGTCGAAATGATGTCACATGAAATGGGCAAGGACTTTACGAGTTGTTGATCTCAAAACTTGTCTTTTTTTCCACCCCTTCCCCTTCTTTGCATGCAGGTCCGGCTCTACCTATAGGCATAGCAGGCAGTCGCCTAGGGCCTCGGTTTTGAGGCGGGCCCTCCATAACCGTAACATCCTCTAAACGCTATTCCACCAGTCAGCACAGGCAGCAAAATACAAAAAATTAATAAAAATCCAACTTTTTGTCATCAAAAAATCCTGAAAAACATATCATAGGTTATAAAATAAATATTCAGCAGCACAACTGTTTCTAACATTGATAATAAATCAATGTATTCAAATAATTTCTGAAGGATCATATGACACTGAAGGCTTGCGTAATGCCTGATGAAAATTCAGCTTTGCTTGACAAAAATAGTTTTATTTTAAAGTGTAGCAAAATAGAAAAACAAATCAATGCAGGGTTGATGAGCATAAGAGACTTCTTTCAAGAACATTGAAGTAGTAATGTGTCCAAAATGAAATGTTTTATAAATAAAAAGGCTAGGAATCATATTTGTTTTAAGTGCTTTTTATTGGGGGTGGGGGGCCTCCATGATTTTTGCCGAGGGCTTCCAAATGTCTAGAAACGGTTTGCATGCAATGAGAATGAAGGTTGTTGGGAAACTATGTGTCATCCAAAGTCCTGATTTACACAGAAATTGTAGTTTTTCTTCGATGTTTCGTTTATTGTTAAATGAAAAGCTAAGCTTTCAGTGGAAAACCGCACAACTCAATTATGTTAAAATTATACATAGCGATCTGAATGTAACTGGATCGTGAATAGTAAACACTGAACTGAATGTACAGATATCGTGTGGGTAATTTCCCACAGCCCTGACTCAATATAGAAAAAAAATGAATTTACTTCAATTCATATTATGTAATTCAGTCGAGAACTTTCTGACCCTGGAGGTTTTATTCAATTACATAACATAATGCAAAAATATTTCAATTACCAACGACATGACTCCAGATGAAATTTATTAAACATTTCTTAAAAAAAATAAAAAATAATATATATATATATATATATATATATATATATATATATATATATATATATATATATATATGGTAACACTTTAGAATAAGGTTCCATTAGTTAATGTTAGTTAACTACTTTCGTTAACATGAACTAAGCAAGAACCATCCTTCTACAGCATTTATAAGTCTTAGTTCATGTTAATTTCAACATTTACTAATGCATTATTTAAATCTAAAGTTGTGTTTGTTAACATTAGTTAATGCACTGTGAATTACCATGAACTAACAATGAATAACTGTATTTTCATTAACTAACATTAACGAAGATGAATAAATACAGTAATAAATGTATTATTCATTGTTTGTTCATGTTAATTAATACATTAACTAACATTAACTAATGGAACCTTATTCTAAAGTGTTACCATATATATATATATATATATATATATATATATATATATATATATATGTGTGTGTGTGTGTGTGTGTGTGTGTGTGTGTGTGTATGTATGTGTGCGTGTCATTTTAGAGGCTGGAATTGGAAAAATAAACTGACTCATAGTACCTATCCCTTTAGACAATGAATTTATTCAGATTAGCTGGAACAATTTAGCAGTTTTTAGTTAAATAAGTGGATCTGCGTGAGATGAAACCATGTTTTGATAGGTTTGCATCCATCTAAAGCCTTATCTAAAGTCATCTTTTTCAACAAGATTTACAAGCACACAGATGTAGGAAATGTTTGCAATGCTCTTAATTTTTGTGCATTTCACTTTTTTTTTCTCTCAGAGCCACACACCACATTACAGGGTTATTTATTTCCTGTGTTCTCTTTCTTGGCTGCCTGTTTACGTATCTCAGTGTCACAAAAAAAGAAAGACGAGACAAAGGAACATCACGTATATAATCGTTAGAACAAATAAACAAAATTGCACCTCAAAGCAGCCATCCGTTCCTGCTCTTATTTATTTCTCTAATTTTCAACCCAAATTTAATAATTTCCTCTTCTTTTGACAATAATTACACGAATAAGTACATTACTCGCATGTATCAACAGCAATGTAAGCCACTGCAAACAGTCGTCTTGCTTTATTTATTTATTTGATTTAATTTGGCAGTTAAATCATTCCTCTAAGGGCCTTACTGTATGAATTATGCCAGCATATTTCCTGCAAACAAACGCAGACATCTGTGAGGCCCAACACAATCAAATATGCAAATGAGCCTGATACATTGGCTTTTAGAGGCAGAAGTAGGAAGCTCATTAAAACGATTATTGCAATCCTTAAAAGTAACAGTTGGACTGTTATTTGAGTTGAGCTTGAATTTGGAACCAATTTCATACCTAATTGCCTGTAGTTGGCTGTCTGACAGGTTCATTTAGTTTGCTGCAAATAAAAGCCATGTATTAGAGATAATAAAGCAGCAGAAAAGAGGAGCCCCTTTGAAGGTAAAAAAAAAAGAGAGGGATCGTTCGAGTCGTTTCGAGTCGAATCAGAGGCATATTTGTGGTTAGCGTTTCGTGAAGCGTTTACCGTTCTCGGGTACAGATAATAAACTCTCTGCCTTCGGATAACTGTATACATGTTTTCTACAGTATTTTACTCCAAGAGAGAGTGTTTACAGAATAATTTATGGTTTTGCTTGGATTCGTACAGCCTTTCATCTCCTTATCTGCTTTACATCTTTTTCATCACAGTCTAAACTGACAGGGGCTGGAAGAGGCAGCCAAAGCAAACTTCACAGCCAAGCGCAAGTGACTGTTCAGCCTCATAAAAGCAGCCTTTTGTTATAGTCTAATGAGACTGATTGACCATTTGCATATAATTTTACTTCCTCAAAGGCTCAAATAGCAGGAATGAATCACTGTAATGTGCGGCGCACTTTGATGTACTTTATTCAGCATTTCATCTGCCGCGTATATAGTTGTGATTAGTCTTTTTTCTGTTATTGATACAGCATGAATCATTGCCGTTGCTGGATCGCTTCAGTGGCAGAATATAGAGCATCAAAGAATGTTGGTTTTCGACAAGATTTTTCTGTTCGTGCCTTAACCCATTTCACTCTCTTATTTATAAGTATCAAATGGACAGTCTGTCCTTGTTCTAGCCTACGGTTCGCCCCCCCCATTGTGCAGTATTTCAAACTAACTGTTTGGAAAGCCTTTTCATGCTGCCTTTGGAGACACTCTTGACAAGAATGCTCTTGAGATTTGAGATTTTCAATGTTATAGCATTTGTATTCGCTTCTAGTGTATTTACCTCTGAATAAAAGATAATAGATGAGAAAAATGCATCGTTTTCATCATCACTAATGACTAGTCAGTCACAAATGAATCATCTTTTGATAAAGTTGGTTTTGTTATGCAGCTATCTTATGTAATGAGCCAGTCAGTGTTCTGAAGGGTCACGTAACCTCTGTCTGATGTGTCTCTGTTTGTCCCAGCAGTCCTACCCAGTGCACAGTCTTGGGGACGAAGACTATAACATCCCACCCATCACACCCCCCAGCCTCCCCGAACACATGCTGGCACACTTGCCCGAGTCTGAGTCCGGAACGTACCATCACCTGTGCCCTCCTGTCTCCCAGAATGGATTGCACCACTTTCACCTGCAAGGAATGGACCTGCAGGGCATGTCGGTCCCCAACATGTTGGGTCAAGATGGCGGCCTGCTCACCAACTCCCTCTCGGTGGTGAGTACTGGCGCTCTCTGACTTAGATCTGGGGCTGATAATCCAACTACCATATTTTTCCGACTATAAGTCGCACCTGAGTATAAGTCGCATCAGTCCAAAAATACGCCATGATGAGGAAAAACATATATAAGTCGCACTGGACTATAAGTCGCATTTATTTAGAACCAAGCACCAAGAGAAAACATTACCGTCTACAGCCGCTAGAGGGCGCTCTATGTTCTCAGTGTAGGCTACAGGAGCACTGAGCAGCATTGAGCGCCCTCTCGCGGCTGGAGACGGTAATGTTTTCTCTTGGTTCATTTGTCTTAGTTCATTTCTCTTGGTTCATGTCAATTTAATTTTGATAAATAAGTGTCACCTAACTATGAGTCGCAGGACCAGGAAAATTACGGAAAAAAGTGTGATTTATAGTCCGGAAAATACGGTAATTATGGAATAAAGTTTAAAATAAGTAGTAGTCGCATTGTGAAATATAAAGTCACAATTAATAGAAATAAAGTTGCAATTGTGTGAGTTAAAATCACCCTGAGACATATAGTTTCATTATGAGTTATAAAGTGACACTATGAGATATAAAGCAGCAGGGCCGTGCACAGACCTTTTGAGGGGCATGTGCTGAAACTGAAAAAGGGCACCCCCTCCCTTTTTTTTATATCAATTATATATATTCTCTTTTTTAGCTATTCTGTTTGGTTTCATAGCCTAATTTGTATTATTTGGTTAACATTATTATGAATGACATTGAGAACAGGGGAAGGTGAGCAATGAGTCAAGTATTTTTGACAAACTTTTTTGAAATATAATTTAAGTAATTATGTCCAACTCAATTCCAGATTATAAAAACTATAGCCATACCGTTACTATAACATTTCCAACATGTATCCGCCTTCCTGGCAAAAATTTGATACTGTGGTGGACCAGGGATGTTGGTCTCTTGAAGGTCTCTTATTCACTACACTTTCCCTAAAATAAGCCAGCAATGAAAAAAATAAATAAAAATAGTGTGAAAAGTACAGTTGCAGTGAAAAGCATTTCTGAAGGATCACGTGACACTGAAGAGTACTGAACTGGAGTGATGATGCTGAAATTTTTTTTCACAAAAATAAATTACATTTTAAAATATATTCAAATAGAAAACAGTTATTTAAAATTGTAAAAATATTACATTATATTACTGTTTTTGCTGTATTTTGGATCAAATAAACGAAGCCTTGGAATGAATCATGAACTACATCTGCATGATAAAATATAAAGATTTCACAGTGATCTTCTGTAATTTTTTTTAGTTACTACTACATTACTGTAGTAAAACCATGTTTTACTACATTTTATACATGTGAGAACGACCTGAGAGTATACCATAACATGATTGGCCTAAATGTTAATAAATTAAGTGTATCAGCAATCATAAATCAAAGAAGAAATTTTTTAGAAATATATTTATCTAGGTGATAAGGATCACTCATCGCTTTGTGTAAGTTCCAGTACGAAACAGCGCGGGTGCGCACCTGTTATGATTTTCCGATGGTTAAAAACTAATTATATGTTGTTGTATTACTTATCAATATATAGTTTTTGACCAGCGAATGCATGCAAATGTTATTTATTTATTTTTTGTCATTAAAACGGCGACGTTCTTTCGCTGCCGGCATCACATTACATTTTCATCTAACTACAGGTTACAAAATAGTTTTTGTAGCTATATAGACGGAGCACTCAGTTTTTCCTGTGGTAAAATGCATTTGGCCAAAATCGCATTTTATAAAAGATGAAATGCTACTGTATGCACAGGCTAGTTAAGTGTTGGTTATGTATTGTCTATGACTAGATGGCAAATGCTAGCCCTCTCTCTCTCTCAGGCGACGTCCCACATGTCTCAGTCAGTCAGACAGACATCCAATAAATAAAATATGAGCCTTTATAGACATAGTGTTTAGTAGTACTTATTTGAAACAACAAGATATATATTTACCCTTCGCAAAACCATTCAGCTCAGCTGTTGTCTACTGTGCGGTTGCTGTGGAACTTCAGTTGATTCAATGAATATAGAGGGGGGCGGAGTTATCATTTGTAAAACAGACATACAGACGTAAAGGGTGACCAATAGCATTAAAAAAAAAAAAAAAAAAAAAAAAACACCAAAAAAGGGCACTTCGGAGTGTAAGGCAAAAAGGGCATGTGCTCTGCACAGGTTGAGCCCTACCTGTGCACGTGCCTGTAAAGCAGTGTTTATGAAATATATAGATTCATTTAAGAGATATGAAGTCACATTTTGAGATAAAACATGTTGTAAGTTATAAAGATAAAATAACGAAAAACAAAGTTGCAATTTGTGAGAGAGAGAAAAAAAGTTACAGTTAACTTATTTATAATTTTTACCCTGAGGTGGAAATGTGCTTCAATATAATCTAGTATGAAAAATGACCAAAAACACAGTTTCTTTCTGTGTGGAGGAAACTTCATTGTAAGATGCTCATGCTCTCCTTTGAGATGTCACTAATGCATTTTGCATGAAGGAATTACACTACACCAAAGTCGTTTCAGTGCCCTAACAATGATTTAATTGACACAAATAAAACACCTCAACAGATATTATAAGAGGTTGGAGTGGCATGTAGAATGATTGAGATAGCACCCAACTAATGAGAGCTAATGTGATTTAACGCACAGCGAAACAATGCCAAATTCCCCATTGGATTAAGTTAATTAAATATAATTTAGCATCAAGGCACTCCTCCTGATGCATTCTGCTTGCCATGTAGCTGCTAGAGAGTTGTATAGCACAATAAGAAAATGTAGATACATTTTTAACAACTGAATAAAAAAAGAAGAATATGGTTAAGAAAAGAATAAATTAAATATTACAATATAGTATTGAATTGTTATAATATTTAAAATATTATATATATATATATATATATATATATATATATATATATATATATATATATATGTATATATGTATATGTATATATATATGTATATGTATATATATATATGTATATATATGTATATATATATATATATATGTATATATATATATATATATATATATATATATATATGTGTGTGTGTATACACACACACACACACATAAAATTAACACATATTACATATAATACATTGTATATATAGTTACAAAATGTTGTGTGATGTATGTGTATATATATTTTTAGATGTAATATTTTAGATAAATCGATATATTACACAACAGAATGTTTTATTTGGTTTCCTAACTTTTTTGTCTTATTACTTTAACTTGTTACTTTATCCCTCTCTTATCTGTATAAAATGTTAATATTGAACACAAGGATCTACAATTCGCTGCTACTTCTGGAGAAATGAAACCCAGACCTTAAATTTTGGTTAAGCGCAAGAAACCTCATAATGTGATTATGAAACATATGAAGTGCCGGTGAGGTGTGACTAACTGTGGTTGAAGATGAATGCGAGATGTGCTGCTAATCTGATGCTAGAGTCAAACTGAAACGTCTCCCCTTCATCTCTCACCTATTGTTTTCCATAAACCCCATGTTCGGGGCCAAACCTAAATATTGAGCGTTGTTTTGGTGTGTGATAAACCCTGATAATTTAGCTTTTGTAAATCTTGACCTTTGTTTGACTATACAAGCACAAATGACTTATCTTTTATCAGAAATGGGCGCATGAAGGCGAAGTGATGACAGCCGTAAGAGAAATAATGGTAAAAACAATATTTTCAATTCCTTTGTTGCTCTTTTGGGAAAATGCACCTTCGTAGTTCCCCCTCTTAAACTTGCATCAAAAAGATTATTAACGAGTAACATACACATGGGTTGCTAAAAAAAAACAAAACACACATACACAGAGTGACATGCACACTGAAAGATATTGAGATTCACAAAGGCATTTGTTCTTTTCACCTTAATGTTCTCAGTGCTTGGAGAACATCCATTTAGAGCGGCTATGAATTATGGTTGCCAGGCAACGGGACAGAGAGCTTGTAGCTGCAGTGGAGAATGAAAGAGCTAGCTGATGGAATTAATTTTCTCTCAGCATTAGCCTGTTGGAGCTGCCTTCTCTGGTGGAACAGAGAGTGCATTTATGTGCCTCTTACATTTTGCATTCATTTTATAGCTCTCAGAGTTTGCATTGTTTAGCCAGCAGAGACAGTTGAGTGAAATCTGCTTCACCTTAAAAAAGTATTAGATTAAAAGCAACATTATCTCTTAAGGTTTCACCATCTCTGCTCATTCCATTAAAAGGAATGAAAATAAATGCAGCGGAATGACTAAATGGATCCCCTAGTTCTGAGAAACAGAAGGCTTTTTTTTAAAACATATAATGTGAGAGATGAGATCTCATCGGGCCGTTCTGATGAGCTCGGTGATTCGCATAAAATGCGACAAATTTATTGGAATTGCTCAGGTAAGGTTTGCTTTCCAGAAAGCCACATAAGCACAAGTTGATGTGTGTAAAATGTGCAAATCTAAACAGAGCTGACAGTGGAGGAGAGAGAGAGGCAGTGAGAGGTAAAGAGCAGCGAGATCGTCCATCATCAGCGCAAAAGCCACTAAATCCTCATCCAGCGGTGGCCTAAATAAAAAACAGGAACAGTAATGCATATAAATCTCCATTTATTGTAAAATTGCAGCAAAGAATAGTTTGCTGCGCACTGCAAAACTGGCTCATTTGAGACCTTGAAAGTGCAGTGTGACAAGACACTTCTGTTAGGCAGCTTTTGCATAGATCATTTACAGTGAAGTTTAATAAGAGACAGGTATTTGGGTGCGGTCGTGTAAAAATCCAAGCGAGAGCAACTATACTCCAGCACGTCCAAATGACAGATGGTGTAATACGGCTTTAAGCTTTTATACTTTAAATTACCTCACTTCTCATATGTACTCCTGCATGTCATAAATATTGGGTGATTTCTTTCATGTAGACTGTGACAAGCTAATATTACCACAAAAAAAAGAAAAAAGAAAAAATATCAGCGATTTTAAAGCGGATTAACTCGAGAGGAAGGAAATTAATAGCTACGATTATGCCAGAATATATTTCGAATTCATTCTAATGATCAAAAGGGTAAACAAAAAGCCAGTCTGTCTTATAGCTTATAAAGATCTACAGTAACACAAGGACATGAAATACACCCTCATTACTCGTCCTGAAAAAAAAAAAAGTCCTTATCACTGGGCTGTGGTTTTATTACCCTGAGCAAACAATTGGCTCTGATCTAGTCCAGCACTTAAGCTATTTATACCTTTTTAATGGAAACAGAAGGACATGAAAGTGCCCCTGAAGTGACAGCCGGAGTAAAGTAGACATTATTTTCCTCTCTTTAAAATGTCATTGGACTCTGTGGAAAGCTGGGGTTCTCGCATCCCTTTCATATGTCTTCGTCATGCACTATAGGAAGATAAGCATGCAAATAGTCTCCTACTGTACGTGTGATTACAATTTGCCCTGTGATTTAAAGGAAATTGATATCAAATGAATATGACCTCTTTTGCAACACGGGTCGGTGGATCTGATGAAAAAACAGCCAGCCCAGGCAGCCATTTGTTATTTAAAACTTAAAAAGTGCAGAACGGGCAGCCTTTAGGGCTTTTGTCTGTGACCTCGTCACGTGACCTCTATTCATCCCCGGCAAGTCTTTGTCCTCTGTGCAGTGGAGATTAATGGTGAGCTCAGATGATAAATACCATCACGACCTCGCTCTGACAAACGCGATTTGAGTTGTTTTCAGCGGCCATGTTGATCCTCTTGCTGTTAAGTTTTACTCGGTGGGAAATTTCACTAGTTATTGCAGTATGATTAAACAATTTTTCTTTGATTTCACTCTAAGTTACTGTCAAAAAAATCTGCCTCTTAGTTTTGTTTTACCAAGAAATAGAAAGGTGACCTTTATCAGCATGCGTGGTTTTAAGTTGAAATGTGTTTTCTACCCAAAACTGACCACATTGGCTTATTACCCACACAAGGTGGCTATTGTCTGGTTAAATAACAGAAAAAGTCCCCCTCAAGAAAATACAGATGTTTCAAAAGAAATCGAGTGGGAAGGGGTATAATACAGAAAACACCAAGGGTATTAATGAGGTGTGTGTCATGGCGAACACATTTCACTGAAAAATGAAACTTCCTCCTATCAATTAACATTGTAATGGTTAAACCCCCTGAAAAGTTGAACAGTTTTCCACTGCGATCTTTTCTTTTTTTCCAGCCATTTCATGAGAACTTGACCTTTTCACCAGTGTCAGTTTATGATTAGTCAGTAAACCGCTAAAACCGCTAGGATTAGAGCATTTCCTCACTATTGCTGTGTCATTTTGTCACGTCGTTAGTCCTTTACATCCAATCAGCTGCTTTCGGATATATGCTGAATTCTCGTAAATGAACAGTTCTTCTGATGCTCCATGACATGACAGAAAAAATCGCTTTCATGTATTTATTTGATTAATCAAGTTAAACATGATATGAAAGTCATATTGTTGGCTTAAAATTAAAGCAGAAATTAATTTTAAAAAGTTTAACTGTATAATTAAAATATAAACAGCATCACTTAATCGAAATTTTTTTTACAAAAAAATCCAGAACACATTAGTATCATGGCAGCGTGGACAAGCACCACTCAGAAATGCATAACAGATCGTGTGGATGGCTCACCATGTAATGCATTTTTCAATATTAGACACAACATTTCCCTGTGTGACTGTCACTGTCTGACAGTATGAAATGTGTTAAATCTTCGCATTAGCATTATTCAGTCCTCTCAGGGGCTCTCCTCGAAATAAGGGATGTTAGAAAGCAATTCCAGTATGTTTTGAGTAATGGGGGTCCAGTTTGTCTGAAGTGTTTGTGCGGGGAGGGAAACATAGAGTCACCTGTCCTTCAGAAAAATGCCTGTGGCTTCTAACCCCAAAGCTCCACCTGTCGGGGGCATTGTGTTGCATACAATGGTGGGCGTGGGGTACATTTCAGGTCACCTGTTGCTTCAGACAGTATCAGGTAACGGACTACAGCTACAAGGCTTGTCCTTGTCGGAAGTGATTTATCCCCCAGATACAGTGAGCAAAAAGCAATGTTTCTACACTCTGCTACAGACCAGCATTAATAGCTGAAAACCCAAACCAGTCTTAAGGTATGGATGGAGACATTAGTGCTGGATTATGCTTGTATGTATAGGTAGACATTTAAAACCTTTAAGGGATTTCTTTTGTAACAGTTCTGTTTACCCGAGGTAGGTTTTAATAAGAATAACTTTTTACTTTGTAAAAGATTAATTCAGGTTCAGTAGAAGTTAGGCTTAATCAGCAACTTTGGTTTCATGAGATTGATTACCAAAAATAAATAAATACATTTGTTATTTTCTTAAAAATCATTCAAAAAGGATTTCAGTGAGTCACGTACAATGGAAGTGAATGGGGCCAATTCGCATATGTTGAAATACTCAATGTTTCAATAGTATAGGCACAAGGAATAAACAGCAGGACAATATAATTTCATAAATCCTAATTCCTTAAAATGATCATTATGATTTAAACAACTTTACAGCTCATACTGTTTTAACAGAAAAATTAATGTAAGCGCTTTTTGAAGTATATATATATATATATATATATATATATATATATATATATATATATATATATATATATATATATATATATATATATATATATATATATATATATATATGTGTGTGTGTGTGTGTGTGTGTGTGTGTGTGTGTGTGTGTATGTATATATATATATATATATATATATATATATATATATATATAGATAGATAGATAGATAGATAGATAGATAGATAGATATAGATATAGATATATAGATATGATTAAAAAAAATGTGGCGTTTTTTTTTCAAGAAATCAGTAGTCAAGTTGATTTTTTTTGCTACAACATTATGCTACAAACTTTCATTCAACTAACAGACTTTCACCTTGCAGTCATCAGAACGGCTTGAAGTTCAGTTTATTTGAAGGATTCACTGGGAAATCTAGATTTTGTTTTTTTAAAGGAAGTTTTATTTTAATATTCCAGATGCAGCAAATGGTCAACTCCGACTCACGTTACGGCGGCCATCCTCAGGTGGACACGCTCAGGCACAGAGTCCAACCTGGCATGGTTCCTCAAGGTCAGCTGGCCACCATCAACCAATCACAACTCAATACTCAGCTGGGTCTGAATCACAACAATGGCACCCATGGATCCCCGTCTCCACCGGAGAGCAAGTCAGCCACACCCTCCCCCTCCAGCTCCGTGCATGAGGACGATGCAGATGATGCTGCCAAGGTGAGAGAGAGAGTGTGTTACCCATTCTATGATCTCATGAATATAAAAGCTTATCTTCCTCACACACATACACTATTTTATGCACTGTGGCAAAATAGAGTGTATTAAAAGGAATGAGTCACTGCTGACCTTTCAGCAAGTTGCTCTGCCATGTTTCCTTAAACATAGATTTGCTAAGACACTGATCTGCCTCAAGTCTGTTCTTCACAGCCAAAATACTGCACATTTTCTCCAAAACTCACATCAGTGCTGATCCTCTGGAAAGTGTGGTCGTTTATGTGCTCTGCTAAGATATTTTTCTGTCTTGTTTCCTAACATAGAAGACACGGCTCAGCATTAAAACGTCCAAACTGCACAATTAGGAGCTACTCGTGTTTATATGAAGTGACGCATCCTGCTATTTCAGTCACTTAAATATTTGTTATGATATTTGTTATGATTATGAAGCTTTAGGCTGGTGACTAATTTTCATATGAGTAATAAAATTAAATGTCTGTTTAGAGCATTTAACAGTTACAGTGTTAAAATGCAAACTTAATATACATAGCTTTTTGTGATTTAGTTTATATCTTTCTAATCAATATTTAATATTTAGATGTATTTAAATGTATCTATAATAAAATATGTTATTTGTCATTTTTAATGCAAAAATTACTAGTAAAATGTGCAATTTATAGTACTTCTACACGTACGTCAAATTCACTTATTTGGTTAGGTATATCTGATTGCCCTTTAAAGTGAACAGATCAGCAACCATAAACAGGCGATTATGTCATAATCCCAACGCCCTATAGATGCTGCATATTAAAATTAATATTTCATTGTCTAGAAATTGTTCTTTCCACCTCGTGCTTTACATAAATAGTTATCCAGGGATCACAAACGACTGCAAACGTCATGGAAAATGATTAGTAAAAATGCGTGGGAACCTTGAATATACAAATAATGCACGATAGTCATTAAAATTTAAAAAACAGCTCCAGGCTTTGGAGACATGGTTCACTAGCTAGCTTTAGGATGATGATTGCTTCAGCTGTTATTAAGGCTTAATCTCATTGGATATGTATTGTTTACTCTAAAGAGCTCCTCTCTTTTCAGATGAATGGGGCAGAGAAGAGAGCAGCCACAGACATGGCCAAGAAGCCCAAAACCCCCAAGAAGAAGAAGAAGAAAGACCCCAATGAGCCTCAGAAGCCAGTGTCAGCCTACGCCCTGTTCTTCAGAGACACTCAGGCGGCTATAAAAGGGCAAAATCCCAATGCCACATTTGGGGAGGTTTCCAAAATAGTGGCCTCCATGTGGGACGGCCTGGGCGAGGAACAGAAACAGGTGACTTTCTCACTTTAATAAACCGGGCGCGTGTCCAGATGTGAAAAAGTTCCTTTATCTTGCTGCGATCTTGTGGCTGACTCATAAAGACTGAGGTAATACAGCAGGAATTAGGTTACTGTGTTTCTATACACACACAGAACATTTTTTCTTTATTATCTAAGGTATTATCTACAATATATGCAATGGTATATCCACTTTTTTTATGTCAGCGGATACAATGATGCACACGTTGGTCAGAACATTTGTTGATTTCCCCTTGTGCAATCAGAGAATAACATTGCTTCCGCAGAGGTGTTGTGGTCTAACATCAGCATGGGTGTGCATGTAGGGGAAGTCTTAAAGTCAGGTGTGAAAACAGTGCAATATGTGAGATTTTTTTTATTTTTTATTAGAACATAACAAACAAAGGTTTTGTGGAGTCTGCTAGTCACTCTATCAAGTTTCGGTAGACGTTTGGCATGAATACAGTCTGTAATGTATTATGCTGTAGAACTGTTGTTTTCAGCACTTTTAATTGTCTTCTGAACAGGTTTAAAAGTGGATTTTCAAGTTACTAGTCTTATTTGAAATTAATAACTCAACATTAAACTTAAGACTGTTTGAAATTAATAGTTCTCAACTTAAAACATTTCAAGAAACTAAAACAAAAAATGCATAGCTTATCCCCAAATTACTAAACAATACAGAGTAATATATTTTGAAGTAGTTTTGTCCATATAATGAAAGTCAGTGGGGTCCAAAACAAGACTGGAACTGTATGGACAAAAAAACAAAACAAAAAAAGATTATTAATAACATGAAGGACAAAAAGATTTTTT
The DNA here is from genome assembly GCF_003368295.1 of Carassius auratus. Lineage (NCBI taxonomy): Eukaryota > Metazoa > Chordata > Actinopteri > Cypriniformes > Cyprinidae > Carassius > Carassius auratus. The sequence continues at coordinate 14,483,241 of NC_039244.1, read as the reverse complement.
AATTTGAGGACTAAAACACATTAGATCTTGCAGTCAAAAAAAAAACAATTTATTTTCATTTGCTCTGCATTACAACAAATGTGTATGTCAAAGTGTTATATTAGCACTTATGGAGTACAGTAAATACCCTTGATATGTTTAATATCCTCATTAAGGTTCCTTGTCATATTGAAAGCAGTGATGATAAAAAGGATTAGCACTTATGTTAACACCTAGACTGTTTTTAGGTTTTGAGGAATGACATGACTACGAGAGCTGCTTCTGATTTCAGAATAAACACAACTGAAAGTACCCATTTCTCTCAGCAAAGCCACCAGGCAGCAACTACAGTCATAAAAAGCAGTTGTATTTTTTGAAATAATTTATTTTGTGCTCTTTTCACTATGTAAAACACTCAGCCGGTGAAGCTGATGAAAACACTTAAAAGTACTTTTACTCAGGAGAGGATGTTTGCCTGATAAAAGAACATCATGTCTCTCTGCTGTTTTGTTTTTTTCTTTTTCTATCTCTCTTCTGCTCTTGTCTTTTTAGTAGAGGTCTATTGGTTGAGGTAATAACAGCACAGATGTATTGATGGGCAAATAATTACACATATGCCGCAACTGAAAGGGGAAATATGGACAGTCCATAAAGGCAGAAGAACAAGCGATGGATAAAGTGGACTGCACTTAAGCACCATTTCAGTGCTCCAACAACAATTACGCATTATGGCTCATAAATGGACTGCCATTAGATCCCATTTCTAAGAATAATTGTGCACAGGAACATGAAGAACAGCTTTGGCCTCTTAATACATATTTTTTCTTTGTTTGTTTATTTTATCATGGCAGATGTACAAGAAAAAAACAGAAACCGCAAAGAAGGAGTACCTCAAACAGCTGGCTGCGTACAGAGCGAGCCTCGTGTCTCAGGTAAATGACTCTGGAATAGTGATATGGGGACATGCCTAAAAAAGGGACATTTAAGAAGGGGCATTTCGAGATGTTCCTTTTTCGCAGTTTTGGGATATTTTTAAGACAGCTTGAGCAATAAATATACTCCCATTGCACACCTAACTGGATATAATCTCATGCTATAATAGCTTGCAAGAAATCCTATATATATATATATATACACACATTTTTTTTTTATATAACTTTTATATACATATCTAAATCTACAATAAATATAAAATGAATATTTTAATTATCTTATATGTCTGAAATGTATTAAATATATACATTAATTATATAAATATATGTATGTGTATATATATATATATATATATATATATATGTATATATATATATATATATATATATATATATATATATATATATATATATATGTATATATATATGTATATATATATATATATATATATATGTATATATATATATATATATATATATGTATATATATATATATATATATATATATATATATATATAATTTTTTGGTTGCACTTTATTTTACAGTACGTGTACTTATAGTGTACTTACAGTGTATTTATCTAAGAAAGTTATTGTAACACATTGTAACTACGTGGGGTAGGGTTAGGTTTAGGGGTAGGTTCAGAGTTATTACATAGTTATTGTAATTACTATAATAAGTACATAGTATGTACATGAGGAACAGGACTGTAAAATAAAGTGCTACCAATTTTTTTTTTATAAATATTTAGTAGTATAGTATATAGACATACATTTTAAAAGAACATTCAGGTCATACAACATTCATCAGGCATTTAAAACCAGAGAAAGACACAGTGTAGTGCTTAAAATCTCTTGATTATTCCAAGAAGCCTGTTTAACATTTATGCAACCAACAACTAAAACACTTCTTTCCCTTTCTCTAGAGCTACAATGACCCGGGCGATGTGAAGGCATCCCAGGCCTCTCAGATGCTCGGACCCAAGCCACCAGTTTTCTCTGGGGCAGGCCAGTCTCACCCAGGTCTCTACATGGCTGCTCAGTACCACCAGCAGCCAGGACTCAGTCCCCACCTGCCCCAGATGCAGCCAGGCCTATCCCGAGGTGGTACATCCCGGCCCAACGCTCCCATGCCAGGAGCGGTGAACATGGGCAGCATGACATGCTCGTCCCCCCCTCCGCTGCAGATCAGCCCCCCCTTACACCAGCACCTCAGTCTCCACCAGCAACAACAGCAGCTCAGCAGCCATCAGCTGCCCCTGCACTCCCCATCCATGGCCCAGGTCAGACATACACTGATAACTTTCACACAGAATCATGCACTTCTTTCTTCTTAGATACTTTGGAATTTTGAGACAACACTTGAATATATTTAAAATAATTTCCTATATATACAAAACCATAAAAAAAAAAGACATTGAAATAAATTGCACGAAAGTGACAGTAACAACATTTATGAAAACAAAAGAATTATATTTTAAAATAAATGCAGACATTTCTTCTTACCTTTTTAGTCATCAAAGAAAAAAGTAGCACTGCTTCCAGAAAAATATTAAGCAGGGCAACTGTTTTTAAAATTAATAATAATAAAAAAATTGAGCACCATATTAGCATATTTCAATTATTTTTTAAGGATCAGGATACCGAAGCCTGGAGTAATGGCTACTGAAAGATTCAGCTTAATAAATTACATTGTAAAAGAGAGAACAGTTATCTTAAATTGTAGTAATATTTCAAAATATTACTGTTTTAACAGTTTTTTTTTTCATCAAATAAGCACAGCCTTGGCTAGTATAAACCTTTAATGATTTTCAGAAGTGTGGGTCAGTATTAGATTTAGAAAGCTACTTTAATGTAAAAAATATATTTATGTATTCATTTACCTTTTTATGATTGCTCACATTCAAAAGCATAGATATTTAAATTCATTCTTCAAACATGAAATTCACCATTTAATTGAAGTAATCTAAATTGACCTAAGTTTAATTGATAAATACTGAATATTATCTTGGACTTCGTGTGAACCGTTCACCCAAATCAATTCCTGATAGATAGCATCAAGCCCCTCCCTTTATTTTTATTTGCCTTTTAATGTGAAATATATCAGATTCTGAAACTAAAATAGGTTGCAAACTCTATTTCATGTTGAATTTAATCAAGAAAGACATTAGCAGTCTTTTCAGTGTTATTAAGGCGACACCAAAAAGAGGCTAAAGGTCTCTTCTCCCCCGCCAATATATTTTCCATAAACCTCTTTGAGAACCCGCCTTGACGGATTCTTCTCCAATTTCCATTATACTTTATCGTGGAACAGATATATATGTGTATATGTGTGTGTATGAATGTGAGAGTGGAGGAAGTGTTGTTTATGCAGCAGATGCAGCACTGTTTCATTTTTCATCATTTCCGGCCCCTTCAGCCTATCTCTCTCGCCGGCGAATGAGGTCAAGAGAGAAACCATTAATATCTGTCAGCTTGTTTTATGTCCACGCTGAGCAAAAAAAAAAAAAATCCCAACATATCACACAGACAGATTTTCAATTTTCTCTCTGTAATAAACAGATGCATTAGGATTTGGATGTGACTTAGGGTTGCACAAAAAATAAAACCCCTCACATTGAGATTGATGAATACATCAGTGTGGAAGACAAAACGCCTCAGCTATCTGATGAAAACAGTTTTTCAGACCGGGCCGAAGGAAATGAAATTAGTTCTCTGCTAAAGTGTATAAGAGGAAAAGGCTGGATTTTAAGGACGTAGACAACAAATAAAGCCTCTACCCATTCACAAACAACCCCAAAAAAGATCTAATTAAAAAGAAAACAACCTTTTTTAACAATAACATTCACTGCGTTTATTACCTCCCCTGCTTTAACGTACTGTAGGAGGAGGAAGAGGGCGTTTCAACCGCAGCCCTACATTAACACTCAGCCTCATTATTAGCATCAGTGCTAATTAAACCCTCGTTCCTCTAATACAGTGATGGCGAGAACACCATTAAGAGTTTGATGCTGATCCGTTTCATGTCTTAACAGCCTTGAGTTGCGCTTGAACTTCAGTGGGATTGAGATGAGGTTGTAATGAGGTCCTAATGAATGGCACCCTTGTGCTGGAAGCTCTTTAAGAGATGAGCATCAGCTGGGAGGCAGGACTGACTGCTGCTGGAGAGAAGCAGAGGGTGGAGAATCACATTGTCTCGGGGTAAACAAGGATTAGCTTCATAAAGAGAGATGAATCAGGTGGTCCGGAGAACAGGTGACACGCTATCCAGTGACAGCAGTTTGATCTTTCACCGAGGGGATGCGCCTCGCTGATGTTGTTGAGTCACGAGCTGTTTGGGTCTGAATGTGTTTTTTGGAAGGAGTCGTTAAGGAAATACATGGCAACGTATAGATTCCATCAAGAACGAAACAGAAAAACATATTTCCGATTCAAACTGCCGCTGCAAAAGTTCCCCATCCACATCTGAATATGAAAGGCCTATTGTTGTCAGTCTCTCTTCCTGTGCCCGCTGGGAATTCTGGGAAACATTGTATTTAAAAGAGTAACTGTTCGATTGAATTTCATGTGCTTCTTTTTTATCACTCCTCTGCAGGAAGATGAACTATTGCTGTTGGATGATCATCGTCGTAAGGCAAAAAAAAAATTGTTTTAATTTTCATGCAGATTATAAGTGTGAGTTTGTCTGAAGTCCAATTTTAGATTACCACAGGGCTCCTTGTATGGCTGTGTCAATCTTTTGGAGGAGAGTACGAATGCTTAAACTTGGCTTTTCTCTCCTCGGTTTGGGGAGTTCTTAAGCCTGTTCCACAGATCCTGCCTTTATGGGAGAATTTTTAAATCCAAAGGGGAGTAATAATCCTCGTTCATTTTTGCATATTTGTAGAGAGCAAACAAAAACGCGCGGTTCAACTTTTTCAGTGAGCCGAGGCGGGCCGGGGGGAGGTGGGGTGGTGTTGTGGGGGGGTGGGGGACACAAAGGGGCAGATGGAGCCTTTGTGATCGAATGAAGGAGAAGAATTTGAGGAACAATTCATGAATAGGTAGAATCTCTGGAGGGGGAAAAAACGCAGCCACCTGCTGTCTTGCTCTTTCAGGCAGATTCTCTTGTGTACCACTGAGATTAACTTCCTTTTCACATGCAGTCTTTCGTAGGCTAAGAACAGAGAAGAAGTCTTCAAATTAGAATATCTGCTTCATTTATTTTCCCCAACCAGCGAATGCAGTTCCTGGTTAATGCTCATTTGAGGCTGCTTGCATTACACCGTCATCATGTCCACTTCAGATCGTGGAGGATGTTTGCTGGAATTAGATTGGACGAGCTGCTTTGCTCTGGTTTCTCTCAGAAAAACAGGCTAGTTAAGCATTTTGATGTCAGACTTTAATACAACTCAGTGTTAAATTATTGAATTAGTGGGACATTTCACCGAAAAATGAAATATATGTCATTCCAGACCCATTTTCTGAGTGGCACTCAAAAGTAAACCTTAATGAAAATTCATTATAGAGGTCTTGTTGCACAACTATAGCTTTAATATGTCAAGCTCCTAAAAATTACAAATAAATAATTAAAATGCGTCCATACAATAGTGTTCATTTGTGTGAAAAGACCCACATTTGAGTCATTATTCACTGATAATATTCCCCTCCCTTTTAAGTTTACATCACCGTTCTCAAGTTTGAGGTCAATTTTTTTTTTATTTTTTAAAGAAATTAATACATTTATTGAGCAAATATACATTAAATTAATCTAAAAATAACACTTCTACATTATGATGTTTTGATTTCAAATAAATGCTGAAAATAAATCCTGAATTAAAATGTTTCATGGATTTCACAAAAATACTAAGCAGTGCAACTGTTTTCAACTTTAGTAATAACAAGAACTGTTTCTTGTGCAGTAAATCAGCATATTAGAATGATTTCTGATGGATCATGTTACACTGAAGACTGAAGTAATTATGCTGAGAATTCAGCTTTAACAACACAGGAATGAATGAAATTTCAAAATATATTCAAACTGTTTAAATTGTGATGATATTTAACAATATTACTGTCTTGTGTGTGTTTTTGATCAAATAAATGCAGCATATGTGTGCATAAGAGACTTCATTTAAAAGAGTTTAAAACTGACCCAAAAGGGCCTTCTTTCACCGAGATGTTTTTCTTTTTAATTGCACAACCTAATATTTCTTACATTTTCATCTACTCATTACTTAAAACACATTTCAATTTCTTTTTCCCACACAAAGCCATTGTACGGCTTTAAAACACTGTAAATACAAGTGCTAAACAAACCCCTAGTCACTATACAAGCTGTTTTTTTTATAATACAAGAGCTGCGTAACCATTTCTTTAAAAGTCTACTTTTGTGTTTTACTGACAAAAATAACAGCATGACAATGAATGAATAACTAATGCCTGAATTTTCATTTTTGCCAGAGGTATTCCTTTAACATTGTGCTGCAATGCTTTATTCTGGTATATAAATGATTATCATTATTGTTATATAACAGATCCCATTTGCTCTCATAGCTCTGCACTATAGGCCTTGACTCTGTGGGACCTGCAGCATGTAGATCTAATATGAAATCTGCTCTCCTCTCAGGGTTTCCCCCTTCAGGCAGAGTATCAGAGCATGGTAAATGTCACATCCTCTGCCGGACCTGGCCTGTCCCCTTCAATGGACTACCGCACCGGCTGCAGGAACGGACCGACCCAGGGCCTGGACTGGACCGCTGAGTACTGCGGCAACGGGTGAGCGGACGCTAGCGAGATCAGTCATCATCATTCACGGAAAAAAAAGCCCATTTCTGCGACAGCCGTTTTGACTTGTTGGTATTTCCCTCCACAGGGCTCTGCAGAGGGACAAAGCCCTGTACCTGACCTGATCGACATCTCCAACCCCACGCTCCTCCTTCACGCTCACAGGACCAAGGCAGTTCCTCATCCCAGTACAGCTCCTCATCAGGGCCTGCTGTTCAGCCCTTACTTTAGACTTAGACACAATCCACACATCAGCAAACCAACGTTTGAATGTTTTCTTTCTCATGGCTCACCCTTTAGTGCACCCTACCGTGGTGGCTTTGGAATTTGTATCTCCTTCTAGCTTCTGACATTCAGACATCTTGGATCTTTAAAATAGAGTTGAAATCATTAAAAGCATGTACATGTAAACTGTATGCTAAAATTTGTTTAAATGCAATCACCTCTCTAATGATATTGACTTTTAACGCCCTCCTATTGTTCTGCGTCCTCGTTGCGTCCCTAATAAGAGGCCGTGTATGGAAACCCCCTGTAGACGTGTGTTTTATTGGAGATTGCTCATGGTTTTTAAGACGTTGCGTAGGTCAACTTGCCTCGCAGGAAGGTTGTGTCAGGCCACCGGTTTCTAAGCACTTACCGCTGCGTGTCGGAGACTCCAAGCTCTCGCTGACAAACGGCGGAACGAAAACCAAAACAGAACTTCGTTTTTTGTACAAAGACAAAAAAAAAAACATAAAGCCACAAAAAAAGAATGCAGATGATATGACTCCTGCGTCTCGCCCCGCTCCTCTTTCTCGTCGTATCATTCTTCCTCTCTGTAATGATCTTTTCTAGTCAACTGCCTTAGAAACAGAGTTCTGTTGTAAGTATAAAACAGTGGCTCATAGGAACGTCATGAACGGCCGGACGGGTTGTTTCAAGCTGTAAATAGAATCTGTGTTACTCCTAGAGTATAAGAATTCAACTTTTTTTTTTTAGGTAACAATGTGATTTTGAATTGGACCACACCAGTTCGTTTAAAACCCGAAAAGGGATAATTAGCCAAGAGGGGTAATTTCTTGGCAGCGGAAGTCGCTGTTGATTAGACAGACAAAAGTATTATTTTCCCAAGTTTAATAAAGTATAGGTTGATGGCATCAACCAGCGAGGCAGCATGAACTGATTCATTAAGGAAAGAGCTAAAGAAAAAGTTTATTTTGTATTACGCAAAATATTTCTTTTGTATCACTTCTGGCATACTGATTAATGTCATCCAAACTATGTGTATGAAAGTGTCAGATGCTTATATGGTGTTAATTAGAAGAAACAGTGGCAGATTGGAGAGTTGCTGTATAACCCTGGCATATGGCTGATCATTTACTATCCCTCTACACTGTGTCTATATGAGATCTTTTTATGGTACTTGTTTGCGCCTATTTATGAAGGAAAAATAATAACTGTAGGTGTTTTTTGAGTAATTATGTTAGAGTTCCAGGGATGTTTTTCTGTTCATTTGTTTTGACAGAATTGATCCAGGCAACAATGTGAATAATTCTTATTTAGTTTTTATTGTGTTTGAAAATAAATAAAGGCAAACCTGCATTTTTGTGCAGTAATTAATCAACGAGTGTCACGAGTGTTTCATTACGAGGAATTCAGGGCAAAATATTTGTATTGCATATTATTTGAAACATTTATATCTTCATAATTCCTCTGTCAGAAAAAGGTCAAGCTTAAGTTCATGTATAATGAACACTAATTCACTTCCACACTCATATCTGGGTCACAGTGTTGTTGATAGGGAGTGTAATAATAACAATCCATTTTCCAACCATGAACACAGCACAAATATCCCTCCCAGTGTCAAGAGCACATTCCTGCCCTGTCATACAGCTGCCATAGACCCTTTCACCTAAGGTTTTTACATACTGATCTCCCTCGAAATGCTTCCTTAGTGTCATTTAAAGCTGCAGTAGGTAACTTTTGTAAAAATATATTTTTTACATATTTGTTAAACCTGTTATTATGTCCTGACCGTAGAATATGAGACAGATAATTTGTGAAAAAAATCAAGCTCCTCTGGCTCCTCCCAGCGGTCCTATTGCCATTTGCAGAAATTCATCCGCTCCCGGTAAGAAACAACCAATCAGAGCTGCAGTCCGTAACTTTGTTTGTGTTCAAAATGTAGAAAAATGTATATAATAAGCGAGTAAACCATGAATCCATTTTCCAAACCGTGTTTTTAGCTTGTCCTTAATCACTAGGGTGCACCTATAATAAGTGTTTATATTCGGACTATTTTAGATTGTTTCGGGGGTACCGCGGCGGAGTAACCCAGTACCTTTGTGATTCTTCATAGACATAAACAGAGAGAAGTAGTTCCGGTGTTCTTCCGCAAGACGCAAGCAGTTCAGTTTATTAACCGCTAGAGCGTCAAAAGTTCCCTACCGCAGCTTTAAGTCAATGTTTTCCTGCACAAACTTTCTTTATAAAAAACCCATAATGCATAGAAATAATAGTAATCTTATGGAACATCTAAAATGTATCCTATTTATGTCAATGTTTCCAAAATGATTCATATATTTATTTACATTGTCAGGAGAAATACTTTTTCATGTTATATAACCTAGTTATCTACCATAAAACAAAGTATCTCTCCTGACAATATCATCCACCGCTCAAAATGAAACGACCTAAAATAGTAAGTTAATTATTTAGACTTGTTTCTGGATTGTGAAAGTACGAATCATAAAACAATTATGTACAGCTGAAAGTGTTTTGATTAGTTGTAGTTTGAGGTAAAAAAAAAAGTCAAAGTTCCCTATTTGGACAATGTCCAGCCTTAATGGACTGTATAGGAGAGTTTAGTGAATCTAAAGACAGATTAATAGACTATCTCTATTATGACTGTCTTGCTGGTTTTAAAAACGACTGCTCCTTGTCATGGAAGTCATGTTTGGTGATGGCAAACTATTGCCATCTAGTGGACAAAGGCAGAACAGCAGCGGGCCTATGGCGTGATCTGTGACGAGACGCTGGTTCATATAACAGACAAATGCTAATATTATTCAAATATGATTTTCCCATTACATGGTGATTCATATTCCAGTTAAACCAGATTTAATGACAGGTAAATGTTCGCTATGAGTAACAATGGGTTTTACCAAGGTGACTGCACAGCTAACAGATGGAGCAATATGTGATTAATGTTACTCTGTACTGATCCTTATTACTTCATCCGAATATCCAAAACGAGTAAAAGAAAGAAAAACATAAATCCTCCCCCTGAAACCACCCTTTACTACTTGCTCACTATCCAAAAAGAGTTGATAAATTGTCCAAGCACCAAAATCCTTAATTCCTCTAATCAGATGTAAACTATAATGTAAACTAACTATCAGGACTTAGGCAATAGACACACAAACTGAAGATCTATTAAAGGGATACTTCACACAATACTCACCCGCCACTTGTTCCAAACTTGTTTGACGTTCTTTTTTTCTGCTGAACACAAAAGAAGATATTTCAAAGAATGTATCTGTTGATGGTCCCCATTTTAAAATGTAGAACTCCTAGATGATCTTTTATATATCATGGAAGTCAATGAGGAACATCAGCTGTATTATTTAAAACATCTTATATGTTCAACAGAAGACAGAAGAAGAGATTCATACAGCTTTGAAAGAACTTGAGTGTGTGTAAATGATGACAGCATTTTGGTTAAACTATGTCTTAACTATGTCATTAATTACAAACTGCACATACTGAAATTGAAATGTATTTTTCAATATGTAGTGTATTGATCATGTTTAGACCTTTTAAAATACATCTGTGTTCCCTATTGTAACACAAGCGGTTGTGGGAAATATTAGCTCTAATTAAAGCATGAAAACACACATGCACATGCACACACACACATGCTGGTATTGGTGGTTTATGGGGACTTTTGATAGGTGTAATGGTTTTTATACTGTACAAACTGCATTTCATCACCCTAGACTGAAATTGTATTGCAACCATGCAGTTTTGACATACTAGTTTTTTTCATAGCAGCCTGTTTGAACTTGCACATTGTGTAATCCTGTTGTCCTCATCGATTAATATTGTCACTTCACTGAAAAGTGAATACGGAGGGCTTGCAGCTGCATGTTAAGTCATTTATGTCTTGTTGTGACATAATGTGCACCGACCTCCACTATTAGAGATAAAGCACTCTGCTTCAAATTCTCTACATGCAGTACCAGATTTTTTTATTTTCATCAGAAGTAACACTGAATTCTCTCGTATGAGTACACAAACCACATGAGCTATAGATACATTTGATGGCACGTTTTGTACACTCAAACATTTACTTTAACCCCTAAACTGCACATGTGGGATACATTTAGAAACATATTCATTATAAAACTACTTGTTTAGTCAGTGTTTGCATGTCATTTTGTGTGTGTATGTGTGTGTGTGTGTGTGTGTGTGTGTGTGTGTGTGTGACCTCAGGTTGCTCTAGGGGGCCTGTCACTGTAATTAGTGTACTGAAAATAACTGTGGATGACAGAAGCTGCTAAATGACAGCTTGATGTTTAAATTCTGACTAACTTTAAATCTGAACATAAACATGTTTTGTAAACATTGCCTATCAATCCTTAAAGATAACAGATGTAAAATGGAAACAAAACAAAAAAATAGCCTTCATATGGAAACCATATTTTATTAATACAAACTCCATTGTAGTATTAAAAATTGGCAACTAAATGTGAAAACAATTAGTTCATATAATACAGTGAAAATGCTGTATTTGAGGATTTCCTGTAAGGTCATACAGCATGGCACTGAATTTCAAACACATTTCTATTCATTAAAGAATCCTGAAAAATGTATGTATCACAAGTAAAAGCGTTCAACATTGATATCAATAATAAATGTTTCTTGAACACCAAGTGCTCAGCATATCAGAATGATTTCTAAATAATCATGTGACACTGAACACTGTGTTACAGAATACCAGGGAGGCTGAGGAGTAACAGAAAGATTTTAAGAAAGGTTTTATTTAAGGCACAAGCAGAGGAGCGGGTAGTGTTGGATAGAGTGATGAATGGGTTCGTGATAGCTGGGTGAAGAAGTCAGAGGAGGGAGGTGAACCACACACACGCACGATGGAGACTTTGATCTTAGGAGTATCGCTGGAGAGAGGTAAGTAGAGGAAGAGTTAGTCCTTAGAGTTAGCATACAGGTAAGACCTTGTCGTGAACGAGAACGGACGCTGACTGAGTGCGTGTGTGTGGTATTTATGGTCCAGATGTGATTGGGTGATGATGAGGGTCAGGTGGAAGTGCTCAGTACTCAGGTGAGGGCTCGCGTTGTGAATGAGTGGAGGTGGAACCTGGCGTGTTTGTAACAGTACCCCCTTCTCCACGGCCCGCTCCTGAGGACCCTGACGACGTGGTGGACGTCCTCTTCCCCTGGGAGCTGGTCAGTCAGGATGATTGGAGTGGAAGGTTTTAAGTAAGTTAGGATCCAGGATGTCGTTGTGTGGGACCCATGAACGTTCCTCTGGACCATATCCTTCCCAGTCCACTAGATATTGAAGTTGTCCACTATGCCGCCGGGAGTCCAGGATGTCTCTAACTTCCTAGGCCGCACCGTCTTCTAGGAGGAGTGGAGGGGGGGGCTTCGGTTTCACCAGGTTCAGTGGAAGGAGAGACAGAGGGATGGTGAGGTTTTAGGAGAGACATATGGAAAGAGGGGTGAAACTGGTACTCAGGAGGTAATTGGAGTTTATAAGTGACCAGATTGATCTGCTGAAGGATGATGAATGGGCCAATGAATCTGGGACTTAGCTTGCGGCAGGGCAGGCGCAGGCGGATGTTCCGGGTGGACAGCCAGACCTTCTGACCGGGTTGGTAAGTTGGGGCCTCAGATCGGTGAAGGTTAGCTGTCGTTCTGCGTCTGGGCCCGCTGGAGTTGGTGGTGTGCTGCATCCCAGACCGTCTCGCTCTCCCGGAACCAATTGTCGATGGCGGGAACATCTGAGGGTTCACCTGACCAGGGGGATAGAGGAGGTTGGTAGCCCACCCAAGGAACTGGTTCCAGGAGTTCTGGTGGTCGTGACAGAAGGTACGGAGGAAGCGTCCAATCTCCTGGACCTTCCTCTCCGTCTGCCCGTTCGACTGGGTATGGTATCCGGAGTACAGGCTGATGGCCACACCTAGGAGTGAGTGGAAAGCCTTCCATACTGGACTGGATTCCAGGCTGGACTATTGCAATGCCCTCTTGGCAGGTCTTCCAGCCAATTCTATCAAACCTTTACAATTAATTCAGAACGCGGCAGCAAGATTTATTTTTAATGAGCCAAAAAGAATACACGTCACACCTCTGTTTATCAATTTGCACTGGCTTCCAATAGCTGCTCGCATAAAATTCAAGGCATTGATGTTTGCCTACAAAACTACCACTGGCTCTGCACCCATTTACCTTAATTTGTTACTTCAGACTTATGTGCCCTCTAGAAGCTTGCGTTCTGCAAGTAAATGATTGTGCCATCCCAAAAAAGCACAAAGTCACTTTTACGGACTTTTAAATTAAATGTTCCCTCCTGGTGGACTGACCTCCCCAACTCAATCCGAGCAGCTGAGTCCTTAGCCATCTTCAAGAATCGGCTTAAAACACATCTCTTCCATCTTTATTTGACCCTCTAAAATTAACACTCACTATTCTAATTCTATTCTAAAAAAAAATCTAACTACCTTTCTAATCTTTTTGTATTCTATTTTCTTTTCATTTATTATGCAATTTTATATGTGTGTGTATGTGTAAAGAAGGATGGAGCTTGCCTGATGGAAGATGGCGAAGGCTCTTGGATATGGCATAGTTTGTACATCTGTTCACGTACCTCCTGACATCCGAGGCCATGTTGGGCCACCAGAAGTGTTCTTTAAGCAACGAGAGGGTTTCATTGACCCCCAGGTGACCAGTGCCAAGAGATGTGTGAGTGGAGTGAATGAGTGGAGTGCGCCATGTCCTGGGAATATACTGATGTCCCGGTGGGCATTCCGGCGGGGTGTTTGTAGCAGGATCGGTTGGAGGAAGGGTCTCAGCGGACCAGGTAATGGGGCAGATGATGACCTTTTCAGGGAGTTTCGGGTTTTTTGAGATTCCCTTCGGGGGCGCGACACCAGTACAGGGCGTCAGCCTTTACATTCTTTACCCCTGGGCGATAGGAGATGGTAAAGTGGAAGCGAGTGAAGAATAACGCCCAGTGGGCTTGTCTTGGGTTTAACATCTTGGCAACTCAAAGATACTCCAGGTTTTTGTGATCCGTGAGAACCAGAAAGGGGTGTTTGGCTCCCTCCAGCCAATGCCTCCAATCTTCCAAGGCCAACTTGATGGCCAACAGCTCCCAGTTGCCGATGTCATAGTTGACCTCCGCGAACTTATGGAGGTACTCCCAGAGCACCTTGTGAATAAAATCCTGGAAGACGGAGGGGGCATTAACAAGTCCATACGGCATGACACAATATTCATAGTGGCCTGTAGGGGTTATGAAAGCAGTTTTCCACTCGTCCCCCTGTCGTATCCGGATGAGGGTATAGGCGCTGCGGAGGTCCAACTTGGTGAAGACAGTGGAGCCACGGAGATGTTCTAAGGCAGTTGGGACGAGGGATAGTGGGTATCTGAATTTGACGATTATGTTGTTGAGAACCTGATAATCGATACATGGTCTCAAGCCTCCGGCCTTCTTTTCCACAAAGAAGAAGCTTGAAGCAGCAGGGGAGGTAGATGGATGGATGTAACCCTAGGCCAGCGCCTCCTTGATGTATTCCTCCGTGGCCTTCTCCTCTGGAATGGATAGGGGGTAGATCCTTCTTTTAGGCACTGGTTCACCCGGCAGCAGATCGATGGCCCAGTCCCACGGCCGGTGTGGAGGAAGCTTGGAAGCCCGTTTGGGGCAGAAGACGTAACTGAAGGGGGCGTATTAGGTAGGGATGGAAATGGATTGGTTTTCCACTAGGCTCTCTATTGAGGTAGAATAAACTGGAAGAGGTTCAGGGGAAGGTTTGGCTGGGACTTGCAACAGGCATCAACCCACTTCAAGACTTCGCCCGTTTTCCAGGAGATGACAGGATTGTGCTGCTCCAACCACGGGCACCCTAGAATGACGTCAGTGGTGGATTCCTCCAGAACCAGCAGATGGATCTCCTCATGGTGGAGTAGTCCGGTTTGGAGGGAAATTGGACCCACACTATGATGTACACATCTTCTACTCAACGGCCTGCCGGTAATAGTGTGGACTTGGTAGGCTGACGGCGTTGCCGTGGTAGCGAGATTGAGTTGACGGCACAGGGCGCACGAGATGAAGAGTCTGCTAGAGTCCTAAACTGAAGGGCATATTCATTGACAGACATTTTCCCCTTTTTGAGATTATACAGCTTCTCACAAATTGACGAGTCTCAAGCTGGTCTGCCAAAAACTTTGCGGAAATGGTCGATGAAGATGGAATAAGACTGGATAACTGGGTTATTTTGAGTCCATATAGAATCTGCCCACAGTAGTGCTTTACCTTGCAGTTGAGAAATTACAAATGCTACCTTGGATCTCTCTGTGGGATATAAGTGTGGTTGCATCTCCAGGACCAGCGAGCATTGAAGGAGGAATCCGCTGCACTCCTCCGCCGAACCAGAGTAGGGCGCCGGCCTGGTCATGGGACTGGCGTGAACGGAAGGTGAGGAAGTGCTGGCATCGTTGGCGGAAGTGCTCGCTGGTGTTGGGGATGCAGGTTGAGCAGTGAGTCTCCTACGTAGTGCATCGACCAGATCTTAAAAGGGGTCCGTGAGGCTCATGCTTGGGCCAAGCGGTGTTGGT
The DNA here is from genome assembly GCF_003368295.1 of Carassius auratus. Lineage (NCBI taxonomy): Eukaryota > Metazoa > Chordata > Actinopteri > Cypriniformes > Cyprinidae > Carassius > Carassius auratus. The sequence goes on along the minus strand of NC_039244.1, from coordinate 14,467,729 downwards.
CTGGTCTTCTGTTACAGAATACCCGGGAGGCTGAGGAGTAACAGTAAGATGGTTTTATTTTATTTAAGGCACAAGCAGAGGAGCGGGTAGTGTTTGGTAGAGTGATGAATGGGTTCGTGATAGCTGGGTGAAAACGTCAGAGGAGGGAGGTGAGCCACACACACGCACGACGGAGACTTTGATCTTCGGAGGATCGCTGGAGAGAGGTAAGTAGAGGAAGAGTTAGTCCTTAGAGTTAGCATACAGGTAAGACCTTGTCGTGAACGAGAACGGACGCTGACTGAGTGCTTGTGTGTGGTATTTATGGTGCAGATGTGATTGGGTGATGATGAGGGTCAGGTGGAAGTGCTCAGTACTCAGGTGAGGGCTCGCGTTGTGAATGAGTGGAGGTGGAACCTGGCGTGTTTGTAACACACTGGAGGAAAGATGCTGAAAATTCAGCTTTATGTATAAGGAATAAATCATTTTAAAATATATTCAAATAAATTAAAAAAACTGCATTTTTACATTTTAATAATATTGCTAAATATTACAATGTTTTTAAAAACATTTTACTATCATACCAGCCCCAAACTTCTGAATAGTAGTAGAACAGCTAGAATGTTTTTAATTTCGTTTTGTAGGGTTAAACTCCACTTTAAACCAACCTTTAATCTAGTCCCACGGAAAGCTGTCCCACAACTTGATGTAAGCACTAAATCAAAACCTGGTTTTCAAAAAAGTTCCAGATGTCACAAGACCAAAAAAAAATTAAAACTTTTTTATACTTTAAAACTCTGTAACAGCAGACTATATGAATGTAATAATCAGCATTTCATTATCCAAATGATCTATTTTCTTTACCATTTTTTAACCCACTGTTGTCATTAAAACATTATATTCAGTAATTCTAATTAAAGTACTTGTTTCTGTTCATTCGTATCATGGCTGTAGAAGGTGAAAACAAAAGGATAAAACAGTCCAGGAGAGACTGATATTTCTCCTCAAATGTTAAAATCCCCTTTTGCAACCACATTCTACTTCACACAGACCATGTCAGTCTTATTTCCATTTTTAATGATTTATCTGTCTCTTCAGGTATTAAAATTCAGACAAGTAAATCCATTAAACACTAAAAATTGCCAGCCTTTGGCTACAGCAGAAATGTTGCTTCTAAATAGTCAATTTCCATATCTTCATATTTGAAGTAGTATCCTAAATTACAGTGGCCTTGAGATAATCTTTATGAAGCAGTTAAGATAAAATAAAACAATGAACTACTCTTCACTTTTCAGTTACACCCGCCGTATACTTTTTCTATCAATTAATGATACTCCATCCAAATGGCTACAGCCTAAAAGGCCTACCGTTACGAAAAATAACCATGGTTTTATTATAGTAAAACTGTAGTAACCCATGGTTTTTTGGCATATTGACTGCCATTTGTAAAACCACAGATTTACTACAAATACCATGGTTAAACTATGGTTAATATAGCAAAACCATGGTTAATTTGTGGTTACCATGGTTTAACTATAGTAACCATGGTTTTTTGGTTTTATTTGTAGTAAAACCATGGTTAATTTTAGTAAGGGTAATGCTGACATGCAGTATACAACTTGACTGATAATAACCTACAATATCGTGACAGACATTTCCCTTTTATCATCTTGCACAAACAACTCTAACCCTGTAAAAGGTAACAAGCAAACAACTAATTCAGATGTATTATTTACACTGGCAAACAGCATCTGTCTGCTGACTGTCATCGGGATCTGTGGAAAAGGCAAAATAATTATCTTTCTCATCTATCCCGTACTAAATTGCTTATAACCTCTAAAATTCTTCAGAAATATAATTTAACACATTTCGCTATTGCACATCACCTATGAGACCAACAGTTACACAATCCGAAATATGACACATAATGTTACCATAAGAGGTTGACTGACTGATGATCTCTATGAGGCCTGTTTTTACCACAGTTGAGTGAAAAATATGATTCTGGAAGTCATAATAATGATATTGAAAACATTTTTCATAATAATGACTGTGATAATAATGAGAAACATTCTCATAATTGTGACTCGTAACAATGACTTCTCACAATAATTTCTCATACAAATTAAACACTATCTCATAATAATGACTTATGAGATACTTTCTCATAATAATAAAAAACTTTATTACACTAAGGAAATAGTTTCTCATAACAATGACTTAACATCTCATAATGAGATGCTTTCTCGTGAAGATAAAATTTCTAATAATAATGAATTAGCATCTCATAATAAGGAGATGCATTTTCAAAATAATGAAATACTTTTTCGAAACAATGACTTAACATCCCAGTATAATGAAATGTTCTTGTAATTATGACTTGATGTGCACTTAGAGGCTTTTGCATTTGAACTCTTCATATGTGTGTGTTGAAGAAGAAGATGCTAAATGCAAAACTGCATATGAAAAATATAAAAGATTATACTTTGTAGATTACACTGACTTTAATGAAAGCTTGCCTTGTTTATTGTGTTCTCACATTTATACAAGCGTGTCATCACTCCATTCTTTGCACATTAAGTCAGAATTAGGAGAAAATGTCTAATTATTATGAAAAAGCAAATCATTATTATGATAAAGTTTCTCATTCTCTCAGTCATTATTACAAGAAACTAGGTAATTGTTATGAGAAGGTTTCTGATATTCTGGATTTTTTCACAGAACATTACAAGATATTAAATGATTATTGTAAGAATTTTTTTTCTTTATAATGAGATAACCAAGTCATAAATATAAGAAAGCTTCTCATTATTATGCTAACCCTAAAATAATCATATTTTTTATTATATTGGCTTCCATAGGTCAGTACGGCAGTTGTAATTAATTAAATATTTAAGACATTTTATCCTGAGTTTACTCTAATACAAGCAATCTTTTGTAGTTTGTGTTGGCAGGCTTGTTACATAATCAGGTCAAGGTCAAAGTGTACAGCAGTGCACACGAGTACACTTCATGTTGTACCCTGAAGACAGCTGGCCGGGTTTACTAAGTGTCATTTTAATATTTGCATACCTTGTGCTAATGCTTATCAACAGAAGGGGTGGTTGCTAAGTGTGTGTCCTTGACACAATCTATATGTTTGTTTATCAACTAGATTTAGGTCTATTTCAGGATTACTCTTGACCATTTGGCATTCTCAGATAGTGATGAACAGATGTTAAGGAAAGGTAAACGGGGGTAACAAACACTGACTTGCTGAAAGAATTGAGGGCTTTTGAATATTTAGTGTGATTGTGCATAATATACTGGCTGGATTATGTTATTATTATAAATATTGTTGTTGTTGTATGTTTTAATATTATATCCTTCCATGTCTTTCCAAAAGAAGAAGAAAAAAAGCTCTTTGCTGTTTTTTGTTTTGTTTTAGTTTTTTGGTTTTTGCTTATCTGGTTTAAAGGGGTCATATGATGCAATTTCAAGTTTTCCTTTCTCTTTGGAGTGTTACAAGCTGTTCTTGAATAGATAAGATCCCAAAAGTTGCAAAGACTAAGGTCTCAAATTCAAAGAGAAATTCTTTATAAAAGTTAAGACTCGTCCATGCCCTCCTAAAAGGGCTCATTTAAACACGCCCCCATGTCTAAATCGCGATGTGGGAAGATTTACATTACACCGCCCAAACGTTCACGCAAATGTTTATTCTCGGTGTAGTATTGTTGCTGCCGTCAAGATGTGGAGATGCTGTTTCGTTGTGAAAGCAAATTACTTTGTTTGGTCTTCCAAAAGAGGACACAACTGAAAATCAGTCGTTAAGCTGTATTTACAGCACTGTCCCAGAACAGTATAATATTCAGATGAGTGCAGTATATTTTATAGAGGACTGTTTCCTGATCCTGGAAGAGTAGACTACAATGCAGGCTGTTCTGATTTACAGACTGTAAGTACGTTTTCATATATAAAGAATTTCCCTCTGATAATTCAAACGCGAGTTTTGAGCAGTGTAGAGTAGCGCGTGTTATTTGTCATTTCTCTGATCACAAATGCAGACATGGTTTTATGTTTATGTGGCACGATATGCAACGCAATGTGTGAAAAGACAGTATAAGTCATTATAATCCATAATTATGTCCCCACTGGATGCAACAAATGTCAAGTTTATAATGGGTTTTAATGTTTTTGTCTCGTCGCTTCGGCTGGGACATTGCATCGTTACAGTATGTCAAGGGGCGTAACATTTCCATCACACGCTTGAGGTATTCAGCCAATCACAATGCACTGGTAAGCTGGCCAATCAGAGCACATTTCGTTTCCGAAGGCGGGGCATAGAGGAAAACCAGTAATGTACAATATGTGGAAAATAATGAGTTTTTTAGCAATATCATATGACCCCTTTAAGCTGGTCTCCTAAAACAGTCTAAAACCAGCAAAGAGACCAACCAGACTAACCAGTACTGGAGCTTATGCTGCTTTTTGCACCCTCCAAACATTTTTCACTCTCTCACTTTCTGGCTTTCCAGATATGGACTGTGCGCTGTGAACACCCAAAAGCAGAAAACGTCTCAAAATCCCCCTGATTGGCTAAAGCAAGTATCTGACCGCAAGTCTGACTTTTCCTCTATATTTTCAAAAAAGGCTGTCACAGAGTTCATCAGGACAATTATTACATAGATATTTTTTACATTTTCTGCATTTAATACAAAAGCCTATACAATTGCTTACAGCACCTTTTTGGTTTAAAAATTCATTCAGTACATTCATAGTAAAATTCACTTACAATTAAAAAGCACATATCATTTTACAAGAATTAAAAAGAATACTAATAAACTTAGCATAAGGGTAATAATGCTTCAGAATTTTTTCTTAAAAGGAGAGCTCTGAAGTTTCTTTAAAAACTCTCTCAAATCAACCTGAATAGAAAGACAATTGAGACCTATTCACATTTGTCTGCTTGGACATGATGCAAAATGTACATTATTTACAGTTTAAGTCGACAGTCCATAATTAATGTGTGAGATTCCTAGTGAGATTTCAGTCTGTATCGAAAGTCAACATCGTAAGTGGGCTGCAAAACACCCAGTCCAGCCCGAGACTGATCCAACTGAGGCTCTTTCACATCAGGGTCTAAAAGCTCCATTTCAAAGTACGCTAACAGCAGAGACAGGAACTGTTTGATTTCATGAACCGCAAAGAAGCGGCCAGGACACTTGGTCACCCCAGAGCCAAAGGGCATGTAGTAATAACGAAGTTTGCGTCCGTTTCGGTAAAAGCTGTTCTTTTCCTGTCCATTCTCGTCAAGGTATCTGTCATACTTATATGTCTGTTTGTGGCAAGATGCAAATACATTAATGAGGAGAATAATTCTTACATAATTAATTACACGTTTTTTTCCCAGTGAAAGCTGCAATATCTATTAAACACCATAAAGAACATAATACTTACCAAAGGATCTTCATAGATCTCAGGATCAAAGTGAATCATCGGGGGGTACAGAGCTATTACATCATCTTTTCGGATGTGGTAAGACTCGCTGTTGTCCAGGTGAAGAAGGAAATCGCTCTTTGCAATTCTCACATTCAGGGACGCACTGGACAGCCTCATCGCCTCTTTAATGATACTGTCTGTAATAACAGAGAAGCTTTAGTTCACATGACATTTTGGTATGCTGATAATATTGAGTGCATAAATCTTTATATATTTTCAAAGCATTCCCACCTAAAACTGGCATGTTGTCCAACTGTTCCCTTGTAAGTACAAGTCGAGAATTCACAGGATCGACTTTCTGACAAGAAGTTTCAAATGTTCGCCTCACTTCCTCACTAGCAGCTTTCATGGCCACTGGGCATCTGCAAACAAGCAAAAGTTGCATCATCAACTTAACAAGTACATTGAAAATAAATAAATAAATAAATAAATATCTAATATATATATATATATATATATATATATATATATATATATATATTAGAATAGTCAATTTCAGTTTTTTTATTCAGTGTATAACTTGCTGTTTCTTTGTAATTCATATGGAAATTTACGAGGGGAAATTGTTTCTATGCCATATTTTTCAGTGTTCTCTGATGCATCAGAGAAAAATTGTAATTTAAAGTAAATTAAAAACATTCTATAATAGTGTGGATCAATTTCATGGTTTAATGCTTCCAAATGCAGAACGCTCTGAAGTAATACTTATCTCCAACACTACAATTAAACGTATTTATCTGAGCTGATTGATAATCCTTGGTAGTGACTACAGTGCAGCTTTACACTTGCGGAGTATGACTTGTACCTGATCATATAGAACAGGGTCCAGAAGGTTGCAGGCAAAGTGTTGGCTTGTGAAGCCCACAGCATGGCCACATGGGTCCTGGCTTTGCTCAGCTCATTGAAGCTAGATAATGTGTCATTCAAGAGCATGCGCAAGCATATGAGGTCAGACACGTTGGCACGCTTGCTGAGGTTCTCGTGGAGCATCGTCTTGGCCAAGTTCTCGCGAGCGCTGTAGGCACTCTTGAAAACGTGAATCGGGAGCCCAGCGATCAGAGCAGGAAAGATCTTATCAAACTCTTTAAAGTTCTCTAGTGCATTGAGTACCAGAGCTTTTTGGGCCTGCTGCCGTGCAATGCTCTGGTCTCCATCCAATTCCTTTCCAAAGAGGGTCAGGTAGCCTGCTTCAAACATGATCTTGTAGCAGAAGGCGAAAATACCATCACTCTGCCATTCGGAAGGTTTGGCCTTCAGCACACCTGACTGCAGCATGGTGCTCTGTAGGTTTTCCATCATGGTCTCAATGAGAGGAGACAAGGCCTCCCCTTGCAGGGTCTTCAGGAAGGTCTGATGCAGGTTCTCTGTGGTGTAACCGTGACTGGGATCCATGCTCTCGTGACCAAATGCCTGCAAGAATACACGCAAATCATTACATGCTAAGTAGTTCATTTGTTGTTAGATTGTTGTTGGCAGTAATCAAGAAGTTATTTCATTTACCTTTGCAGAGGCATCAAAGTGAAATTTCTTCCAGTCTAGATGCCTTCCTTGGCGGATGACGGCATGGTAGGAGAATGGATCACAAAGGAAATGGACATACTGCCCAGCGATCTTGCATGTAAAAATGTGACCATGCTTCTTCTGTCTGCTCCGAAGAAACTCCAAAGGATTGGCCCCAAACTGAAGAGCACAACCAAGGTAAGGGATCCAACCATTTTCTACTGGAGGCTCCCCAGGCTGTCTGAAACCATTACAGCTCCAAACGGTTACAAAACAGCTAATACAATCAGGGTTTAAGAACAAGAACAAGTTCTGTCACGTTCAGTTCTTATGTAACCTAAATTGCTATTGATTCAATTCAGTGCCTATCAAGTTATTTCCAAATCAGGCAGTTAGTTTCTCAGACTGTTAACCAATAAGTTGAACATGATTCAGACACAGATTATGCCCATACCTATCGGTTAGAACCTCAAGAGCATAGTTCAGAATTGGAAACAGTAAATATGTTTTAATGAGAGGTTTCATTATTGCTATAGTTCTATAGTTCTAGAGTCTATCCTCACGAAAAACAGCAATCTCAAGCAATTTCTTCACTTTTCTTTAGTAAAGCACAGGGATGTTTGATGAGTAAGTCATTCTGTCTTAAAGTGGCCATTGTGAGATTCTATAACACCCGGTGGCCTTCTGTACCCCGTTGTATGCATCAGAACATCACCATCACAAGTCATGATTTATATAGAATTGAATTTCATAGACTGTCTCATTCCATTTCCTTGTTTGTGCTGAGTTTCCCTTCCGCTGTTACTTAAATATAACGAAGCCCCTCACAATAAAGATTTGAACCTTGAGTGAACTACACTTCTTGTGTCCGAGTCATTCTTGGTCCCAGGCACCAGCTTCTGTGCTCCATCACTCAACTCCTCAACTTGATCTGATCTTCTCAATCTATTTATTCTAACACATACAAAGCCAAAAATGTCTGGAAAACTAACTAAAATAAAAAAATATATAACAATAATAGACAAATTTACATGTTTAATTTAAAGTAGTGCCATGCAAACTTGTTATTCAGCATTAGAGATTGTAAAATTAAATAAAATCAGTTGTCAAACAGATGTGAATCCCACCATCCCTGAGATGTTCCCAAGCTTAGTGAAGCTTGTAGTCACAAATAAGTGAGTTTTTACCTTCTGCGTATTCCTGTAATAAGCCAAAGACAACAACAGAGCCCAACAACTATGGTCCAAATCAGGGCAATGCTTAGGATCATGACTGTTGGAGAGACAAAAACTGGTGGAACTAAAGCGTGGTTGTCCTCGAAGATGCACTCGTGTGCTCTTAGCACTGTTTTTATATGATTCACCACATGTTGCAAGCCACAGCCCTTGACATAACTCCACAGTTAATGACTGCCCCATCTTTTTTTTTTTTGAAAACGTGCCATATGCCTTTAAGAAAAAAACCTGTATAGGTGTATGAGTGTATGTGTGTGTGTTTGTCCTTGAACCATGGACACCTCCACCTGACGGCCAGTAGACTGCACTTTGATAGTATTGCAAAGTTGGGAAACAGCTTCAAGGTCTTTGATATGTGTGATTTTTTTATTTATACTTTTTTTGTTGGGAGGGGTGGGCTCTATGAAACTTATTGAAAAGATTCAAGTGTTTATTTATTAAAAAAGAAATTCAAGTTCTCAATTCAATTCAAGTGTATTTGTATCGCGCCTTTCAAAATACAAATTGTTGCAAAAAAATCTTTACAGTAAATTAACTTTCTACAATATTTAGTAGTAGCTTACCAGTGGGGACTGCCAGTTAATGTACATACAGCAGAAATGTACAGAAGACTCAAAGACGTAATCAAACAGACAATGAAAACTAACTGAAACCTGACTGAAATTCTTCATACTGATCATTGTTTTGCAGGAAGGAGATCAATTGAGCAGACACAACTTTTTTGCCATGTTCACAAGGATCTAGTTGTGGTTTCTTAATAAGAGCCTTAATAACTGCCAGCTTGAATGGTTTTGGGATGTGACCTAAAGATAACAGGGTTAATAACATTGAGAAGCGGTTCTTCGGCTACAGGTAACAACTCTTTCAGTAATTTAGTGGATACAGGATCTAATATACATGTTGTTGGTTTAGATGCAGTGATAAGTTCATTTAGCTCTCCCTGTCCTATAGTTGTAAAGCACCGCAGTGTTTCTTTGGAAATGACCTAACCTTTATCTGTAGATTTTTATGATGAAGTCGTGCTTTTGTAGGTTTTCTAAATAGTTCCCTCACTGGGTGGTGGGGAGAGGTTTGAAAGCTGTATGGATTGGCAAAGTGTTTATTTGCTGGACCAGAAGTTTATACTATTGTAACCTTAATTTGATGGGTCACTTCTGGATAAATGCTCTGCCCGAAACCTAAAAGCATCAGTGAGTTCAGTCAGTTCAAACACACTAACATGAGCTACACTGACAAACGACGTGAGGTACTAAGTCAAATTTTAGTACAATATTTAAAAGAGAAATAAATGCACACATCTAACAAATAGTGAGCATAGACATGATTTTAGGAATGGATAATTACTAACATTGTTTTGTTAGCTTTGGGCATTTAATCAATTACACGCAATTAGATTTAAAATTAATTAAACATTCTTCTTGGATTCTATTAGCAATTGAATGGTTGATAATCAGCTTTAAGTCCCAATTTATTGCAGAGCTTATCAAAAGCAGTTTTGAATCTCTGAAATGAGTTAACTTCTTTGATAAGGTCCAGATGAAGGCCATGTTCATCAACTTTAATAATTAACACTGTGATGGCCAGGTGTTCATTTGACCTTGAAACTACAGATAAAACAAACAATCTGCACCAATCAAATGATTCTATTCTGTAACCTCAAAAAACTTTCCACCATTCACTTCAGAAAGAGTTACAAAATGTTTGAAAAGTGAAATGTAGCATTATGGACATACCAATACAAGTGTGAGGGGATTCACATATAGCATGAAGGTATTCATAAAGTTTTATGGCTGTTGTAACTTTTCATGTGCATTCAAAGAATCAAAACAACTTTGTATAGTCTGTTTTAAACAGTTGCTGTTGCTCCAAATCTCAAGAAATGGAAATACCATATTGAATTAAGTTTGTGTTGCTGAAATAGTAAAATTACATTTTCCACGAAATACATGATTGAAAATATTTTAAAATATTTTGATGAAAACAAAATTATGTATAAAAAGGTCATAACAAATACCATTAAAACCTTACTCTATGAATATAGCATGGTATGACACTTATAAGGGAAAGAAGTTTCTACCCAACATGGCAGATCATGGCTAGTAAAAACTGCAGGATAAATTAGTTTGAAAACTCTTGGTTGAGAAACTGAGCAGAGACTCCAGACCCCAACTAGTTGTGTTGAATAAAAGGAGAATTTAGTTTTTATCACATCGTGAATTTTGCAACATCAACACTGTTATTGAACTGAACTGAATCAACATTGAACTGCTTCGTTGATTCTGTTGCTTTCCTGTTTAATACCGTGAAGCAATTTTGAAATGATCTACTTGTAAAGTACTATAAAAAATAAACACTTGACTTGAATAGAAGACACGATTCTTGTGAAAATATCAAATAAAAAGGATGTTAAAAGAACACCGAAAGCTTTTTTAGGAAAGAAATGTCATGTCATGTCCAGTTTGTAATTTTTCTGAACATGAATCAGCATTGCCTTGTTTAATTGTTATAATAGATCTAAAAGCTTTCCACCTTCACAATGAAAAAAAACAAAACAAAAAACAAACACTAAATCATTTTGACTGAATACATAATGATAATACAACATGAGACATTGTACCCTAAAGGCAGAGGAAAGACTGTCCCTGGAGTTAAACATTTATACAAATCCAAACATGAAGTCTGTGTCTGTCACTGGGATCACATCGATGAAAATAATACATCAGAGACATCTTTTGAATTTGAGTAGAAAATCACATTCCACTGGTTTAAACTTAAGCTGGTGCAAGCCTAAGTCTTTGCCACTGCACATGTACTGTCAGCTTTTTCAGGTAATTAGTATAGGGTCCAATTCACACTAATAACTAGTTGCTTATTAGCATGTCTATTATTAATTTAAAAAATATATATATTGGCTGTTTATTAGTGCTTATAAAGTGCATATAATGCATGACATCCATAATCCTACCCAATACCCTAAACTTAACAACTACCTTATAAACTACTAATAAGCAGCAAATAAGGGGTTAATTGAGGCAAAAGTCATAGTTAATCATTAGTTAATAGTGAGAATTGGACCCTAAAATAAAGTGTGACCCAAAAATATATTTCAGTATATTGGAAAATATCATGTAATATATTAGGCATTTATTCTTATATATATTTATTGCAATATATTGAAAGCGGCAATCTTTTGTATATTTTGCAATATATTATATAATATATGTATCATCAATATATTATTAAATGTATTCAAATATATAAAATATTAGAAAATAAAAAGGGAAAATAATATATTACAATATATCACAATATATTTAAAGAAATATATTGGTAAATATATTTTCCTTTCGTAAGAGGAGCTGCCAATCATATTATGATTAAAATTAAACATTTTAATGATTAGCATTTCTCTCACCTCCAAAAATAAACTAATTTCTTATTTAGGATTTAGAATTGATCAAACATTTATAAATGAAAGTTAAATGCTGTGGATTGTTCACATAGCCTGAGCATTGTTGTCTCTGCATGACTTATGATGATTGCATGATTTTTTCTCAATTCGTTCAATCTAGGGAATCAAACCTATGAGCTTGCTATTACTTGTACTGCAAGCTTTTAACTAGTCCTTCAACTTAACTTGAATATCAATATTAATTTTAATAATAGCATATGTTGGATAATTAATTATACATAAAAGCACTATTGTATTTTGCCTGTCAGCATCAACAAATGGACTGTGACCCTCACAGTGCCATAAAAGAAAATAATCATGAGATTAAAACAAAACTAGAACTAACCTTGAAGCTGGACTGGTAATGTAGAGACAAAAGAACAACTGTTGTCACTATTACTTTAGTCAGTATTGAAATTACTATTATTTAACACAATTTGTTGTGGTTGATATGGTCAAACTCTTATTGTACAAAGGAGTATTTTTAGAGATTATTGAAATGTCACAATTGAGAGAGAGCACTGGGATATTGACAGCTTCAGGTAAATTAGAGTGCTGTCACTTTAAGACCTAATGTGCACATCCAATAACCGACTGGGTTTCCATGAATGTTTACCAACAAGGGCATCTTAACATATTCTTGTGTTTTTGACTGTATAGCCACACACCGGAAGCCCAACAAAACTTTTCTTGTCCGTAGTCCACTCCGTCTCGGAGTCTGTGGCCACGTGCACAGAAAGACTAATGTGTGCTCAATACAAACTTAACCTCAAAAACAATTCTCCTTACCAGTATGGACCACGTGATGTGTAGCTGTTTAAGATCAGTTTGCATTTTAGTACACTCTCTGCGTGACATGCTAGTCTACATCAGGACATTGAAGCATTAATTCTTCCTGGCCAGTGTTGTGTTTAATTCATGATCCAGTTAATACGTCAGACTACGGTTATCTGTTTGACCTACGAAATAAGGCAGATACCCCGTCTTCAAAAAATACTCATCTTCAAAGCACAAAATGTTGAGATTCCTTGTCCTTCCGATTTCTTGGCCTGTTCCGGCAATATACAAACGTCCCAAGATTTTTGGTGTTTCTCATGCCAGCAATTATCGTAACGTATGTTTCTTTAAAAAGTTGTCTTGACTCATCTGTGGGCTGAATCATGTTGGAACATGAGTGATAATAACTAAAAATGACTGACATTTGCGATCATGCTGCATTTGCTTAAACTCAGTTATTCAGATGCAGTAGCATAACTATCAAGTTATATCATCCGTTATTAATTTACTCCTGATGACACGCTTTACTATAATCTTGAGCTGAAATCTAGCTCCAGTCAGTGGATCAGAGGTGAAGTGCATCTGTTAATGCAGATGCTTCTAAGTGTACCATCATTTTATAAGACATTCATGATAGAAGTGTTTCTGATTTTACAATCCAACCATTGACAAGAAGATCATAAATGCATTTCTTGAGCTCTGAATAGAAGAGTATTAGAATAAAATTATTTAATAATAATAAAAAAACATTTTATGTAATCCTTCATAATAGTGATTCAAACGTTAAAAACACCAGTTCTGTTTTGCATTATTTTTTATAGATCCCTGTAACAACAGTATTATCAGTCAACAGACTTAAGTGCATCTGTCACTTTAGGTCAAGGGTAAGCCATAACAGATTGTGCATTCGGTTTATACATTATGGATGTTACATGGTTTATACAGCATAGTTTCATGCTAACATCGTGCATTCTGCAGGACCACCACTATAATGGAGGGAAGGATAGAAATTATTCTAAGAAATGATTCTATTCTAAGAGATTTCACAACAACTCTATTAGGTGTGCTGTGGAATCCAGTAGAATTCATTCAGTGTTTATGTTATTTCACTCATAACTAATCCACAGTTGGGGCTCTGTATGATGCAAAAGAATGTGAAGAAAGCCAGAATCCGTTGCATTTTTCATACTTGTGGCACAGTGAGTAGCAAGCTTCTTCTGAAGACCTAGCTTTGAGCTTTGTCTGTCTCTTGTTTCTCCTCTCTCCTTGTGTTTGCATGTTTATTACACCTCTGCCTTATCTCAAAAAGGAAAGAAAGATAAGTTTATCAAACAGGCCATATTAATATTAGACAATGCAAGTTATGACACAGGTCAGAAAAAAAAATAATGAATGGAAGATGATCAAAGACTTATTTATGAGTTTAGCTAAGTTTAAAGAATAAATATTTTGCGGAAAAAGAGAAAAAAAGAAAGGAAAAACCCTCAAAATAAAGGCAACAAGGTGAATGAATTAAAATTAGGATTAACAATTAATTCATGAATTAATGGTTTAAATCAATTTACTGTAATCATATATGTTATGTAATTCATATAAAACAAATTAATATTATAAAAGTAATAACAATGAATAACAAAAAAAAATAAACCACACACACACACACATACACAAAAGAATCGCTTGCCCTAAAAATCTGTCATCATTTAATCAGACTTACTTTCCTCTGTGGAACACAACAGAACATATTTAGGAATGATGCTTTTTCCCTCATTACAGTAAACATCCAAGAGCAACTTAAAAACTACATGACATTCCTCGCTATCGAGGTAATAAGGGCAATGATGTTGAAGCAGATTCAGTCTCAAAAAATTGACACACGCTTAATTACATACTCTCTCTCTCTAACTTAATAATGAGCTTACTATCGACGACTCAAGCCTCCGTTACTAGGTCTAAAATGACATTTTGGAATTAGCAACGCAGGCATGGGATGAGATGCTAAGAAAATAATCCTACACACAAGCATTTTAAGGATCAAAATCTGACAAATGTCTTCAAATACAACATCTGAACAATGTGGTAACCTTGAGATGTGGTAACCGTAGTGTAAATAGAATCATTGACGAAGGGCAATTGAATTATTAGAAGATGATGTGCACCAAATAATAATGCACTCATACACTATACAAGAAAAAAAAACTGTTTTGTTATATTGGCCATGTTGAAAACAGTTCTCAGGTCACTCACACACTTAAACTAGCATGAACTATACATTCTTTTACAGCTTTTTCAAGGTTTCTGATCCATACTGCTGTTTTCTATGCTCAACTAATATCGTATCATCATTACTGATGAGTCTTGTCCTGAACTCCCTTGTTTTTATAAAATAAGAGTCTCTGAATGACTTCCTTTTCAGGGTAAATAGTTTTCAGACTTTCCTCAATCTGTCCACACAGTTTGCTGACTGTCATCCACCTGTCCTTGTTATATGTTCAAATACCCTGCCTTTCAAGAAAGCCAATTCCCTCAGGAGAACACAAAATCTGCTCTAGCACTCGATGAGCTCTCCATGCTAAATGGATGAGATGTGTCAGTGTGTGCTGTTGTTGGAGCCTGATTTGCCTAATTTGGGAACACCGTGTCATTTTATCAGCTCCTGGCAGAAAATTATGAAGATAAACAAGAAAAAGAAAAGTCTGTCAGCTAACTTTGAAATCTGGCTTGACAAAGGCTTGAAAGAAAGTTAGTTTAAATTGTGAAGGATATTTAGACTGTGCACTTCTAATACTTTGGAACTTTGCAAAGAGAGTTGAAGTTTGAAGGTTTATGTATTGTGTATAATGTATAAAGCATTATGTATTGTGAACACCTGGGCCATATGAATATATAAGCAAAATTTGACAGCATTTTAGACATTGCTAGGGGCAGTTTTTTAGGTTTGGATTGGTAGAAAGACACGTAGAATGAGTGAATGTGAGTGAAAGTAAAAAGAAAAGACTAACACCAGTTGTTCATGTCAACTTACTGATTACTATATGATAAATGTCTTTGTCACTGTAAGTCAGTGTGTGGCTAAACTACTTTTTCAGTCATGAAATTTAGTTAAAACACAATACCGCAAAAAAAACGTGTGTTGGATTTACATGATCATGTACATTGGTTCCACATTAATAATGGTCATGTAATTTGAATGAATAAAATTTACGCAACAGAACTGAATTGAACTAAAGTGAACCAACACTGAACTGGCTGGAGCTGAATACATGACACTATTGTCACTGATTATGTTGCTTTACTGTTAAATGGTGTAACTAATATTTCTTTGAAACAATCTGTAAAGCACTTGAAAACAAAGGCAACTTGAATTGATTTGATTATATAAAATATTTTCCGAAAATGTTAGCAAGCAATAGCATTTAAATTTGAAATTAGATTGGTAAATATTAAATGCTACTTGGGTAAAACAACAAAACATGTTTCCCTCAGCCTAAGAAAAAGCTCAGGCTTAATTGAAATGGTTCCAAATTCAGAATGGACATTGAACACATCAAAAACACATAAAATAATACTCATATTCAACCTGTTTAGTCTACATATTAAGCCCCCATGCTGGGAACAACAAGTGCTATTTTAGTAGTGACAATATAGCAAAAACTATTTCTGAGTACATGACTGATTCACATTCATGGTCCTAATTTAAGGATTTGCACGTTTTCAAAAAATTCATAAATTGAAAGCAAAGAAATCAAGTTCAAAAGAGAAATGCAATTTTGTTGCATAGATTGAAAATACTATCTAAATCTATGATTGAGGTTTCCAGTTTTTTTTTCTCTGTGTAGTTTAAAAACTCAAGTTGACAAAAAAAAAAAATAATAATAATTGCAAATGTGAAAACCTCTGTCCCTTACTTAACATTTTACTGATTTGCAGATAAGAGCAATACCACTTTCACTGTCATTAGCATATCTGGGCGATGCTGTTTATCTGCAGTATTATTTCGGCTAAAATGCAGTGCTGTTATAGAAATAGATAAATTTTCAAAGTATGTAGTATTCTGGACATTGAAAAAAAAATCTCACAGAAATTCCTAGTAAATTTCACAAAACAATTACTGCAAGTTACATTTAATTGAACATGAAATGTCAAAATAGACTGAAATTGTAAAACATAGTAAAAAATGTTTAGTAAAACATACAGTGTACTGTATGCATAGAATACTACTGAGGCATATTGGTCAAAGCATGCCATATACAATAGAGCACACTAAGTGCTTTATCCCACAATGCAGTTCACTTCCATTTCCAACATGACAAATTAACCAGAGTATCACATTTTCTTGAATCAAAAGTTCTAGCAGTCACACCACTTCCTGTATTAATAAAATGCTCTGATGAAGTCATGTGACTGCACTTATTATTGTATAATTCACTCTTTTTTACATAGTAAGGAAGGAGTGTATGCTGTATGTTTCCAGTAAACTACTGTTCCTTTGTGAACAGCAAAAACATCGACAGCATATGTCTTTACATTAGAATCATCTCTCTCTAAAGGGGCTTCTGTGTGTGTGTGTGTGTGTGTGTGCTGCCCCCTTGAGGCTCTGTGTGTATAGCTATAGATTTAAATGGACCGTTCACACAGTTGAACTGTTTTGGGATTTTATTTTATTTTCAAAAGTGCACACATTTAACAATATTAAGCACAGTATATACACTTTGCTGTTTAGAAATTTAAAATTAGATTATAAATTATATATTTTTCTCTGTCTATTCTTTGTAGGAAGCAGAAATCTCCACTAGGGGACAGTCTCTGTTTGTCAATGATGTATAGTTATTGTTCATGCTGATCTGACTGTTGCCATCTGACATCAAGCACCTACAGTTAACCACTACAGATTGTTTTTGAAGTAATGTATTAAGTAACATACGAATTTTGCACCAACCATGCACTGTTTATAGTAAAATAAATCTGAATGTGAGGAAAATATTTGAATATCGCCATGGCTTACCTTCACTGAATAAGGATCCAGACAGGATTTCTGCTCCTTCTCTGGGGGCCAAGAGTTTGATACAGCGGGAACTGAAATGAAAGCTTTCTAGGTCAATTATAGTCCTGCGTGACTGACCTCTCATCTTCTGTGCAGTGACCACAAACCTGCTTGTGTCCTTGAGACGACACGTGTATATGTGAAACTGTTCAACTTGTATGCATATATTTCTTATCGATATTTCAGAGTAGATTTTATTAAATGCGTCTGTTCCACTGAAGGTAACTGAGATGGACCACAGGCTAATACCAGCTAGATATAAACAAGAAAAAAAATGTCTAATGTAATTTATTACATTAGGAACATTTATTATAATTATTATTAATGTTGTTAACAAATCGTGCTGCTTAACACTGAACAAATTGAACAAATAAAGTCACCCCAGATGAGATGGGTTACACACTGTCTTTAATACACGGCCCAAGTAAAAGCTTTCTTTAATCTCAATTTCATATGCAGGCACTACATGCATCAAACTAATAGCAACATCTGCGTGTCATCTCAGTATAAAATACCCATTAAAGATATCCAGACATGGAAAACACTTCAGATGATGGTTGTTACACATATTTGAGAAGACAGTATTAAAACAATCTACTATATATGTTAAAAAATATGCTTCTGTAAATCAAATAAATAAAACACGCTTATTTTATACTAAGATATAAGAATCTACACTGTTACAAGCATAATTAATGTTTCATAATTCATGTTTTTCTCTTCTTTAACTAAGTGTATTTAGTAATTTGAGGCTAGACTGGAATCTCGGTTTTAGAATTTTCTGGATTTCAGTTTCAGGAGCATTCATTGTACACAGAACCCTCTCACTCTCCTGAACACAAGTGAATGCAGGTTGTTGACAAAGCTTTTACCAAGCTACTGGAATTTTAACAATGTGTACCACATGCTTTCTAATAATATTTCTCTCTGGCGGCTTGCTCGTATTGTTCAAACACTTGACAAGGTATAACCTGGCTAATTGTTGACAGAACTGGCAGAAACATGGTCCTACAAAAGTAAGTCCTGGGCCACCATGATGTGACATTTAAACAAGCAATCATTTAAAACTGATTAAAGCAACACTATGTAACTTTTTTCTGTTTTCAAAAGCTAGTACATCATAAATTCATCTACCAAACCGACTTTTTGTCTTATCTCAAATCACTACGGTACGGCTTTTTAAGTGATTATTTTAGGAACGTAGCCTGTTCGGGTCGTCACCGCTGCGGAGTAACAAATAACTGCGTGAGTCGCCATAGACATAAACTTGGAGAAGTAGCTCCGGTTAGAATGTTCTTGCGCGGGATGCGTGCAGTTCTGTTCATTAACCGCTAGAGAGCCAAAATTTGCACAGTGTTGCTATGTTCACTTAAAGAAATCTGGATAAACATACAAACATTATGACAATAAATAGAGTAGTAATTGTACATTTGGCACTAAAGATATTATGAAAACATTCTTGGTTCAATAAACATTTACTAAAAGTGAAATTGCAACTGAGCTTAACACATCAGCATGCATTTTCAATTTTTAACTTACAATAATCAAGCAACTGCATAAAAAAATAACTTTTTTTGGAAGCTACATTCCAAATTCACATGGTTTATAATTCCGAAGGGCATGTGCTTCATTCATTTCAGTACTGATATAAGATGTAGAGTTGAAGGAATCTCTGGTTTTTAATGGTGAAGCGTCACAGATGAAACACTAGCAATACAAACAGGGACAAAAAGGCCTGTTATGACACCACATGATCACTGTGAGTCTCTGGCCCGAGAGAGCCGCTGAGTGGGAATCGGTGGTAAATGTCATGTTAGCTCACAGCTGTAAGCGCTGGGAAAAGCGCTGCACTAGAAAAGCATGAGTCAAAGGGATGGAAAACTTGCAGCCTTTGTGTTGCTGAGAGAGGCGTGCATGGGGAAATGATGACAGCCAATGAACCTCAACAACCATGTCGCAGCATCCCTCCAGCGGAGAGAGAGACGGCTCAAACATGGCTTGCTTTCATTGCCTAATCTTCTGCTCTGCTTCTGCCAGGGAAAGTGAGAAGCAGAGATAGAGACACAAGAGAGAGAGAGAGAGAGAGAGAGAGAGAGAAAGGGTATTCATCAATGCCTCTTTTGTCAGGCATGCTGGATGGAAATTAATGACGGTGTTCATGAGGGGGTCTGATGTTATTAGTGTAACTTCAGGAAACAATATGGAAAATTCAATTTACCTCCTCATTTTTATAGTCTTGGTTTTGCCCGGGGTGCCATTTTGTTTCAATCCAGGTCCTGACAGGGAAAGTAAGGCTTTTTTGCCATCACAGTTCAAAAGTCTTATGTTTTCCTCACATGAACAGAAATTATTTTCACGTCATCCCAAGCCGGAGGGAGGATTTGCTAATCCAACATTAAACACTTTTTCTGTGGGGAAGGGGAGTAGCGAAGAGGGCATAAATAGCGTGTAAATATTGTTTAACAGGCACTCAAATGCTATTACAAATCATTTTTAATTTCCCCTTAACAACACTCAATTTCAAAACAAGAGTTGGCAGCCATTTTGTGGCTAAAATAAGACATGCCTTATTTTAGTTACTAAAATGAAAAGTCACGTATAATAACAGATCTATGTGGTTCTAAGGTGGTCCTGGGCAGAAACTGGCAAATTCAAAAAAAAGTCAAGAGAGTCAAGTTCATGTCCGTAGCACAAACAATTGAATAGTTAAGCAAAGTTTAATGAGCATGTAGTTGCACTGAGACTTCCCTTAGCAAGCACCACAAAGCCCAATTTAGTTTTTTCGATAGCATCAAGTTGAAGGTCTTTTTCTAAAATGCAGAGAAAAGTGAGTGAAAACATAAGGTTTCACGTAAGTATTCCAGCTTGTGACCCGTAGATCCCTTGAACTTGTTTATGGGAGTGAGTTAGGTGCTCTAGGGAGCGAGGGGCCTCTAGTGCACTGGTCTGGTCTTTCTAAACATTTGTGATGAATTAGATCATTTCCTCTTGCCCTGAGAAAGCAGGCAGCACAAATGACTAAATTAAAGATACCTACCCTCCTGCGGGGAGCCATGCTTGAGACAAGGGCTACAATGAGAGAGCGAAATAGGGTTTCAAAACAGGGAACATCTTGCCTATGCGCAAATCGTGAGGAAATAAGACTTGACAGCTGTTTTCTCAGAGTCAGCAATGCAAGAATCACATGACTGGCCTTTGTGACTTTTTCACCACTATCGACACACTGTGTGAGCTGGTTTAAAAAATTACTTAAAGCTGCAGTAGGTAACTTTTGTAAAAATATATTTTTTACATATTTATTAAACCTGTCATTATGTCCTGACAGTAGAATATGAGACAGATAATCTGTGAAAAAATCAAGCTCCTCTGGCTCCTCCCAGTGGTCCTATTGCCATTTGCAGAAATACATCACTCCTGGTAAGAAACAACCAATCAGAGCTGCCGTCCGTAACTTTGTTTGTGTTCAAAATGTAGAAAAATGTATATAATAAGCGAGTACACCATGAATCCATTTTCCAACCGTGTTTTTGGCTTGTCCTGAATCACTAGGGTGCACCTATAATAAGTGTTTATATTCGGACTATTTTATATTGCTTCGGGGATACCGTGGCGGAGTAACCCAGTACCTTTGTGATTCTTCATAGACATAAACAGAGAGAAGTAGTTCCGGTCGTGTTCTTCCGCAAGACGCAAGCAGTTCTGTTTATTAACCGCTAGAGCGTCAAAAGATACCGACTGCAGCTTTTAAAATAAATAAATAATAATACGATTTTTTTCCATTGTTTACTCACCCTGATGTCCTTCCAAACCTGTTTGACTTGATTTTTTTCAGGGGAACACAAACAAACAGATATTTTGATGTTTCCCTTTAAGAAAAAAAAAACATATGCATGCATCAAATAAATATCATATGCATCAATTGATGGCAAGTGGCAAAATCAGCCATTTATTGAAATGAAAAAGAACTAAAAGTGAACGAACGTCTTGATGAAGTTTTTAAGTAACAGCTCAAACTTCAATATACCCAACATATACGTCATTGCAACAACAGTGTCATACAGATTTGGTCATTGACAAAGTCTCACACAGCCTTGTGCTGCAAGCCCAGAGAGGGAACGAACAGACAAGGAACTATGGAGAAACATAGCATACTCGTCATCACACTATGCTTTTCCGACAACTCTGAAAATTATATACATATTCTTACAGCATTTACACCTTTCGAAACAACAGTATTACAAAAATAATCAACCGCCAAACAGGGAACTTTATGGACGACAGACAAAGTGAAACCAAACCACATGAAGCTGAATGGTGTCATGATACTGCTGGAGATCTCGAGAATAGACTAAAACATGCTTCTGCTGCGTCTATTCACAGAGGTTTATTTACATACATATCGTATCATCATAAGAACCAGTAAAAAAAAATTGACAGAAAGAGAGGATCAAAAGAAGTCTAAAAGACACTGTAGCTCTGCATTCATACAGATATGGCTTCCTGGCTCAGTGTGCCCAAGTGAAATAAGAAGCACCTGAAAGATGCTGGCATCAAAACATCTGACAGACAGAGGCAGAAAGAAGAAAAGAAAAAAGAAAATATGATTTGTTCTCTGCACAGAGATGGCATTGACGCAACCATCTTTAAAAAGGCTTCTACATAAGATGCATTACCTTGAGGCTGCAAAGAGGCTGAGTTTAAGGAATTCTGCAGATTCAGAAGACAGCAAACACTGAATGCAAAAAGCGACTAAAAAGTGCAGTCAACGCAAAATGCTGCCATGTAATCTTTCGAGATTTCAAAGACAGTGCATGGATTGCAAAAATAAGCAGGTACCAGTCCAAACCAGCTTGTGGGGGTCTGTTTCCTATTTTAGACATGGGAGACTTTCTGAGAGTCCCGCGCCTGCTTGATGCTGTAGAGCCACTTAATGACCCGGGCGTTCCGTTCTACAGCAGAGATGCCATAGGGAACACGCTCCCCAGCGTCGTCTTCTTCATCGGTCAGGTCGTCGTTGCTGTGCCGTGACTGCTCACAGTCCGAGCTGATCATGCTGGCACTACGGAAGTTGAGCGACACAATGTCAGAGTTCGCTCTGGTGAAGCTTTCCACACCTACGCTCTCCAGCTCCTCTGGATCTAGCCCACAATAGTTGAAGAACCGCTCCACATCTGCACCGGCCCGAGCATAGCGATCGCTCAAGTCTGATTTGGAGCGGTGAAGAGAGGGTCTACGGACCACAGAACTGCCCAACTCCAGCTCTGTAGCAGTGCTAGACAGTGTCTCTCTTTCAATGGAGCAGAGAGCATTGTCACATGCAGCCAAGGCCTTGGCGCTAGGCTTGGGCGGCAGTGGTGGTGCGGAAGAGCTGCTGCTGCGGGCCGCTCTCAGTGGCTTGCCATTGCACAGGAGCCGAATGTCTGAGGAGCTGTGGGAGGCGTGCAGCGGTGAACGCTCATCATCAGCCTCACACGACCTCTCCTCCAGCAGCCTGCGACTCAGGTTCAAGTTGCCTCCCTGTGGACTGTGTCGACCTTGCGTGGAAGGTGGTACCTTGAGCGAGTCAGCAAAGGAACGACATCCCGGTTCCAACAGCTCGGACGAGCGATGTGGTGCCCAGCTACGTGCCCCGACTTTGTGCGACGTCCCCTTGGTGGGCCCATCTGATGAGGAGGAGCTGTTCAAGATGTTCTTCAGTATCTCCAGGTTGAGATTCTCCCGTTTGGTGGTGGTTGCGCAGGTGTCCGACTTGGCGTTGTTGTTGGAAGCTTTCAAGCCACATCCCATGCCGCCACTTCTCTTGACGGGAACCGGGCAGACGGGGGGCTTGGCAAGAACCTGTGGCTTGATGGGTTCCTGCTTAGCGTTGATGACCTCCTGGCTCTTCACGTACTTGGCCTTGTCGGCCTCTAGCCGCTCCACGGCGCTCAACCGCTTTGGGTTGGGCTCGGTCTGCCGGCGGAAGTAGTCAGGCCCCTTGTTGAGGATGCGGAGTGGGACAGCAGAGGCAAAGGCCCCACCCTGACCGGCGGGTTTGCTATCTGCCTGTAGAGTCTCGGTGGGCATCTCTGCTGGTCTCTCGGCGCCCGCCGTAGTGGATTCCGCAGTGGACTCTCGTCAAGGGGCAGCCTGGAGGCACACACATCAAGCCAGATGACCGGACTATTAATCCTGTCTCCACTGGCTGTCAGCAGTGAGGCCTCATACTCACAGCTCATTAATTAGCCCCCGCTTCCTCCACACAGCCAGATCCTGCACGGTGGAAAAAGAGAGCACTCAGATCCAGTCAGTGTCAGCACACCCGTCAGGCTCGGCCAGCTGGGAGGGAGCACTAGAGGATTATGGGGAAAAGCCTTGCCGCTGCTCCTTTGTTCCTGGCCAAGTCTGAGAATCTGAAACACACAAGGACCAACCCTGTTAAGGGAGCAGGTGACATCACATTCCTAGCAACAACAGGAAGAGCTATGACTCTGGTGTGCTGTTGGCCGATGAAGCACAAAAAAAAAAAAACAACTAATAGAAACACATGCACAGTTCAATATCAGTGGAATTAATATAATTTAGGTGGTGGTGAGTGTGGGTGAGACAAACCTAGACTTTAATCTAGGAATATTTATGTAGGCGACTGTACTGTGGTCCCATTTGTATAATTGCGATTTATTTAGCAGTTATCCTTACATGAAATTCCTTTGTTTATATGATACCTTACTGTCCTTCATCTGTATAATCATCCAATAAAGCAATACTTTCATATCAAAATTATACTTATATATATTCGCATTCAAATTATTCTTATACAAATGCAAAGAAACAATGATTCAGCAAATTGTGTGTGAGTGCACAAGTTTTATTTTTGCAGTCAGAGAAATACAGACGTATGATCAGGGCTCATGTTTCTGCCAAATCCCAGGTTGTTTGCAGGGGGGATAAAAAATTGAGGAGAGGAGGAAACACAAAATGGTGGAAAATGTTCCTGTTCTCATAAACAAAAGTAATTACAGAGGTTCTTGGACGAGAGTGTTGGTGCTGGCAACAATAGTTCTGGAAATTGCTATGATAAAGCATTTTATGGCCCAACAGTCAGTTTATGACAAACTTCTGATTCTATCTAAGAGCTGCAGAGATTGAATAAAAGATATAAACATCGGCACAGCCTTTACTGAGTCAGCAAACAAGAGGTCTCTCATTCGTGCTCAGGCCCATCACAAGCCTAAATCAAAATGTTGACCCTTTCTTGCTTTTATAGCTTGACTGTACTAAAAATAGTCTATTATTTCAAAAAATCCAGTCATATTCTTGTCAGGCTGTACAGAATGCTATAATGATGTGACAGTGTATGCCATTACAAGGTATAGCTAACATCAAAATGTGTGAAACATTATCTTACAATCAATAATACCAATATCTGAGGTATTACACTCAGGTTTTTCATCATTTTTGTAATCACTTTAGTGATTACAAGCTCACTGGGGATTTTATTGTTGTATAGCAATCATTAAATAGAAAATTTAATTATGAAAACCCCCATTAGCAAGTGAACCTCACTGGACCTGAAAGCATTAAAAAAAATGTTCTGCCCAAGCACTTAAAACATCCCAAGAGTCTCTTTTGGGATAGACAGAGGCTTTTCAAAGACTTGAATATCAAAGGAGGAAGTAT
Organism: Carassius auratus; assembly: GCF_003368295.1. NCBI lineage: Eukaryota > Metazoa > Chordata > Actinopteri > Cypriniformes > Cyprinidae > Carassius > Carassius auratus. The sequence continues at coordinate 14,442,606 of NC_039244.1, read as the reverse complement.
TAGACAAAACATTCGTATTAAAAAATCTTAAAAATAATAAAAGTATTAGGCTTTAAAAAGGACAATTCTGCTTAAGTTAAACTTCAGAAATCACACTGAAGGTTATGTGATTATGAGGAAGTCTAAGAGCAAAAATACAACATGTATATATATACTGTACACTCTGTATGCATTTTTTTGGAAAAATCATGGCAAAACTTAAATTGTGTTTAAGATAAAATATTGTAGGTGAACAAACACAGAAATACAAATACAAAAAATATTCTACTAGTAAATGCAGATGAATTATATGTGACAATCAAACAGTGATGGCATAAAAGCACTGCAATCAAGTAATATTAAGAAATTCTACCCATTTCCCCATTTGCAGAATATTGGCAGGGCAAAAACAAGCATAAACAGCAAATAATATACTTGGAATTTCACCTGGGATTTATCTAGACATAATATAAAGAGACTGTGATGATAACTGCGTTTTCAGCTCTTTAATAACACTATCAACAATGACTGTTTATACGTTTCAGGAAGTGGTCAGTGATTATGAGCCTGGACAGCATAATGGCAATGGGCCTTTCTCTTTAAACATAATTACAGAACACAGAAGAGTCTAAAACACGGGTCACACAGAGAGTAATAATTGTAAAAATCTCCCTAAACACCCCCACAGAGAAAAAAAACCCCTGTCTCCTTTAATCTTCTGTGCTGACTGCTGTAGCCCCTTCCCCCAAAACAGAGTAAGTCCAGCTGTGGGACTCCAGCCAACAGCCATCTCACATCATTTCATCTCCCTTCAAAGCCCTTCTGAATTATCAGAGCCAAAGACAATTCCCACAGCCTTCTCAATGCACCCGCTCACCCTTATCGTCCATGTAAGAACAACACTTTACCTCATCGCACCAACCCTGTGAGTTGGCCTGCTGAAATTAAACAGTGATTTGTAAAACGGATATTAGAACGACTTGCTCCAGGATCAGTAACTCAAACAGGCCTGCATCTTACATACGGAGACCTCTGTATGTGATCCTGTGCTTATGAGAAACATACACGTCATGCGTATACTCCAATGAGTTCTGTTGCTTTAAATGGTAAAAGCTTTACAATAAGGTTTGATTTGTCAACATTAGTCAATGTATTAACTACACACGTGAATATTTCGTTACTACGTATGAGGTTTTTACCATTTCCTATGTACATCTAGCATAGTATAAAGCACATAAAGAAGTGCATTTCCCATTTAAGAAATGTGTTCTCAGCTGTATAAGTGTTAACCAAGTAAACCTCGGATCATAAAATCACAAAAACACGTACAGAAAATACGCCACATCAGCTGAGTCATTTGGCAATGTAGCAATAACGCCATTAAATCCAGCTTGTTGTCTGAGAGGCCAAACTTTTTTTTCTTCTTCCAAACACATGATGATCACGCGAACAGTTCTTTTGCTGTTTAAACAGAAACTGACGGGGGGAAAAAAGCTGCTTTGAGGCCCCATGACTGACTTACAACAATTATAAATGTCCACGTTACTTCTAGATTCACAAAGGTCTGTTGCGTTTATCAAGTCTGAGATGATATTAAGCACTAAGGTCCCATTGGGCGTATTGGCTTACAAAGTCGTGTAGCAAATAAAGAGAAGATCAGATTTCAGCTAAAATCCTTTTATCACATTTGCCTAAAGGCTCTTCATCTAGTAACATTTCTCTTGAGAGGAGAGCTACAGTATGATCCTGCTTTACAGCAAAACCGGTTTTTATTAAACCTGCTTTGCCTGTGGTGTCAAAACGAATGCATTGTTATTGAAAAATATAGAATAAAATAATGTTTGGAAATGTAAACTGATATTACAGCACACTACAGCAAACGATAGAAATAACGGACTTAAAACCTTTTTTGGTGAAAATACTAATGGCCTTTTCCACAGCAGTGTATATATCTCATTTTCTAAACACATGTACAAAATAATTTGTCAATATTATTTGTAAATAATACATAGATTAATTTATATTTTCACATGTGAAATAATATTTATAAAATAAAAACAATATTTTTATAAATAATTATTGTACAGTATTGTTCAAAATAATAGCAGTACAATGTGACTAACCAGAATAATCAAGGTTTTTCGTATATTTTTTATTGCTACGTGGCAAACAAGTTACCAGTAGGTTCAGTAGATTCTCAGAAAACAAATGAGACCCAGCATTCATGATATGCACGCTCTTAAGGCTGTGCAATTGGGCAATTAGTTGAATTAGTTGAAAGGGGTGTGTTCAAAAAAAATAGCAGTGTGGCATTCAATCACTGAGGTCAACAATTTTGTGAAGAAACAGGTGTGAATCAGGTGGCCCCTATTTAAGGATGAAGCCAACACTTGTTGAACATGCATTTGAAAGCTGAGGAAAATGGGTCGTTCAAGACATTGTTCAGAAGAACAGCGTACTTTGATTAAAAAGTTGATTAGAGAGGGGAAAACCTATAAAGAGGTGCAAAAAATGATAGGCTGTTCAGCTAAAATGATCTCCAATGCCTTAAAATGGAGAGCAAAACCAGAGAGACGTGGAAGAAAACGGAAGACAACCATCAAAATGGATAGAAGAATAATCAGAATGGCAAAGGCTCAGCCAATGATCACCTCCAGGATGATCAAAGACAGTCTGGAGTTACCTGTAAGTACTGTGACAGTTAGAAGACGTCTGTGTGAAGCTAATCTATTTTCAAGAATCCCCCGCAAAGTCCCTCTGTTAAAAAAAAGGCATGTGCAGAAGAGGTTACAATTTGCCAAAGAACACATCAACTGGCCTAAAGAGAAATGGAGGAACATTTTGTGGACTGATGAGAGTAAAATTGTTCTTTTTGGGTCCAAGGGCCACAGGCAGTTTGTGAGACGACCCCCAAACTCTGAATTCAAGCCACAGTACACAGTGAAGACAGTGAAGCATGGAGGTGCAAGCATCATGATATGGGCATGTTTCTCCTACTATGGTGTTGGGACTATTTATCGCATACCAGGGATCATGGATCAGTTTGCATATGTTAAAATACTTGAAGAGGTCATGTTGCCCTATGCTGAAGAGGACATGCCTTTGAAATGGTTGTTTCAACAAGACAATGACCCAAAACACACTAGTAAACGGGCAAAGTCTTGGTTCCAAACCAACAAAATTAATGTTATGGAGTGGCCAGCCCAATCTCCAGACCTTAATCCAATTGAGAACTTGTGGGGTGATATCAAAAATGCTGTTTCTGAAGCAAAACCAAGAAATGTGAATGAATTGTGGAATGTTGTTAAAGAATCATGGAGTGGAATAACAGCTGAGAGGTGCCACAAGTTGGTTGACTCCATGCCACACAGATGTCAAGCAGTTTTAAAAAAACTGTGGTCATACAACTAAATATTAGTTTAGTGATTCACAGGATTGCTAAATCCCAGAAAAATTTTTTTTGTACAAAATAGTTTTGAGTTTGTACAGTCAAAGGTAGACACTGCTATTTTTTTGAACACACCCCTTTCAACTAATTGCCCAATTGCACAGCCTTAAGAGCGTGCATATCATGAATGCTGGGTCTTGTTTGTTTTCTGACAATCTACTGGTAGATTGGTATATGAACCTACTGGTAACTTGTTTGCCACGTAGCAATAAAAAATATACTAAAAACCTTGATTATTCTGGTTAGTCACATTGTACTGCTATTATTTTGAACAATACTGTATATCAAAATATCTTAAGTATCCTTATAAATATAATTTTCTAAAAAAAAAAAAAAAAAAAACACACAAATGACAAAAGCATTGTCATAAAAGCACATATGCAAAGAAAGTTGATTTGAGATTATCTGAAGAGCATCTTGGCTGTAATGGAAGCAAGACATTTGGACCTGACTGTATTATTCATATGTTCGCAATAGTTTCATAAGATTACACCACAGCTAGCCATGATGGCACAGAGCTAGAAAGAACGAGAGTGTCAGTGTGTTGATAAACTGCTATATAAGCAACAGATACTGGTGTCCATCTGTTATCTGCTCACACCAGCAGCAGCAGCAGCAGCACGAGGCTGTGACATTAGAGCTGCTTGTGTGCTGTGTGCAGATGAGCCCCGTTCCTCAGGGAAGAGCAGCTCATTGGCTCTTTCCTCCTGTCACTCATCCAGACATGGGACCAACCTCACAGCAGGTGTGCGTGAATGTGCCCAAGCCCTTGTTACATAATAATAATAATAATATGATGTATAGAAGCTAAAGACCAGCACAGCACAACAGCTTGACTATAAGGACACATTACAGAGAACAATCTAATTCCAATTGGACTTCTTTGTTCTCTGTGACAAGCAGGTGTCAGAAACTGACAGTTACACAATGCTTTGTGTACCAGAGAAACCACGGTTAAGAGGCATTTCTGGGTTTTCCATGCCATTTTTTTACACATTGGTCTGAAGAGGCAAATCACATAAAAGAATCAGACTTAATATTTGTGACAAACATTCAAGTTAGTCAGGCCTTTAGAGTCTACCATTCTGCAAAAACAAATAAAAGCTTAAAGGGTTACTTCACCCCAAAATTAAAATATTTTAGATAAAAAAACCGGGAGGCTTGTGACTGTCCCATAGACTGGCAAGTAAAATACACGTTTAAGGTCCAGAAAAGTATGAAAGACATCATCAGAATAGTCCACCTGCCATCAGCTGTCATTTTTAATTCAAAAATAATGACTTTATTCAACAATTTGTTTCCTCTGTGTCTCTCTGCATCACCGTAATGCCATTTTCTGTTTCAGCAGCGACACAAGGATACGTTTTCTACGCGAGTTTACGATTTGATCTGAAAGAAAACAGCGCATCCTTGTGGCGCGGGTGACACAGGAGAACGTACGCTGCCTGCATTCAGCTCATATTCTCCAAAATGGCACTACAATGATACAGAGAGAGACAGAGAGGAGATGAATTGTTGAATAAAGTCATTATTTTAGTTTTCATCTCAATCAAAAGGTATTCTTATCGCTTCATAAATGGTTGAATACGGTTGAACCACTGACGGCAGATAGCATCAGACCTGTAGCACCGAGGCCAAAATAGCACAGCGTTTCCACTGTAAGGCCAGAAGCTCCGCTGCACTTCACTAAAACCTGCCCTTTACACGCCTCTCAGGAACAACGTCATGCAACCGCATCATTTCACCAACAAAGAGAGATATCAGAAGACTTAAGAAGTCACTGGAACTAGTGCGATCCCAAAACGAAGACGATAAAAGCGGCCATTTGTTTGCATGCTTTGTTAAATATTTAAATCCTAAAGCCTGTATATGTTACTATAATAAGATGATGCATCATAATTAATTAATTTATCAGTATTGAAAATTTGTCACAGAAATAATGCATTATGAACATTCTTATTCAGTTGAGTCTGTTTCTGTTTATTTGTAGTCACAGTAGCCTATATACACATTACATTTAGAAAGAATGATAATTTCTATATTTTTATAAAAGCTCCCGAACAAAAAGCATTATTACATTTTTATGACATAGGAGATTTATGACAGATAAAATATGTTACTAAATAAATACACAATTGTGATAGAGAATAAGAAGCAGATTTCTTCAAGGGGTCACATTTACCATGTTTACTATGGTAATGTTAATTCCTAGCATGCATAGTATTTTGCATCGCTTATAAATATTTCTGCCTTGTATGGCGATCATAATCCACATTGGATCAAGTTATTTCAAACACTCGTTGCTGACTGAACGTGAGTTTTGAGCTCAACTTATTTTAAAGTCTTTAATGCTGGTGTTAAAGCTGTTATCTTTCTGAAATGACCCCAGCACTGAGGCTCTCCAGATGCGGAGAAACTCCACCTTTGTACAGAACGTCAAAGTTTTCGTTGGTCCAAAAAAACCAGCCTGTTGGCCCCGAGGAAGCACCAACGAGGTACAATCAAGCACCGGAAGTCACAGTGGAAACACGACTGGCCCTGGCATGCACTAACATGCCTGCTTTAAGCCCTACAGTGGAAACACAGCTAGTGTAACTTACTTGGCAGTCTATGGGACAGTCACAAGCCTACCGGTTTTCATCCAAAATATCTTAAATTGTGTTCCGAAGACGAACAAAATTTTTATGGGGTCTGGAACGACATGGGGTTAAATTTTCATTTTGGGGTGGAGTATCCCTTTAAATTCAAAGGCCAGGATTTAAAGAGCACAAGAACAGTACCAGACATCCCAAAAATCCCTAAACCTCAAACACTGAAGTTCTGAAGAAATGTCAATGCGTCACACATCAAGAGCCACAAATCAGTCTCTGGCATCACTTCCAGTTCACAATCACCATCTGACATTGCCTCTGCCAAAATATCCAGACAGAAGACATATTTGTCTAAGACACTTTAATTTTTATATGTGATGCTGGCACTGAAGGGCCCACAGCGTTCTCAAGGATATTTGTGCTCTGTGATAGAGGAAAGGCTCTAAAAATAAAGCCTAAGGTAAATAGCGAACCTATTAAAAGGTATCATTCTGACATCCAGACCAAACACAGGATGTACTGTGCTTTGTCTGGGGATACCTGGCAGGCACAGGTAGAAACGGTGCATCTATTCTGAGGAGGTGCAAAATTTGGCCTTTTATGCCCCAAGACTGCAGGTGAGGATTTCAAAGCACAAGCCCATTTGTCTGTATTCTTCCGAGAGCAACTTCAGTTTTTAGCACATTTAAATGTTCTCTCTTCCCTATGGGACACCTTCTAGGAATGCCCTTTAAACCCCTTTCAAAGGTCATGCTAACAGAGAAGCATTTGATGCTTGGAAAGTGTTCATTTTGGACCCTGGCTCCATGAATTCACATTAAGAAGAATACAAGTTAAGTGGAATCTCTTTAGATTCACTAACATGATCATTTTCTGATTAGAAACAAGCATCAACAAATATTCTGATTAGAAACAAACAGCAAGTTTTTGAACAGTAGGGTACATACGAAAGCGGGGTGTAAAATCAATCCGATACATCCTGAGAGAATAGTTGTGGGTGCTTGTGCGGTAATCAATACATAACTGTGAGTTCATGAGAACAATGTCAATCTAGTTGGTGTAACTGGATGCTAGGGACATTAACCCAGACCGAGCTTCCTTTAATGCCAAGCCATGACCCAGATTATCCTGTACTAAAGCTCATGGAACAAAATCTCATCTCTCATGACCTTACTCTGGTGCTCATCACTCCCAAAGCTTAGTGGTTTTGATCACTCGTAGAATAGTGAATGAATAATGAATGGTCACCATACACTATGAGAAGCCCACAGTAGACTCATCAATTAAAAAGTGGATGCTGTCCTCAATGAACAAACCCTGAGCTCTCGTGCACTTAATGTTTTATCCATCCCAGATACGGGTAATATAAACCCGTTAGTCAAAGAGCAATGAGAGGACAGCAGTGACGGAGAACTGAGGATAGATAGCCTTAGTTGGCTAGAGATCCTGAAGCTGTGGACTGGATCACTTTACTGTCTGCGTATATGTTAACATGATTCATTGTGGGGGAAAGAAAGAACAGTAAATAACAATGAAAATGCATTTTTATATGTAATCTAAACAAAACATCAATATTTTTTAGCAAAGGTCCTGAAACTAAGGTAGTGTGATTAAAATGAGGAATGCAACCAAATCATGATGCGATTACATTTTAATGGCTTGTTAGCGAGTCTGGAACACCTTGACTTCATCATTGCCTTTACCCAGATGACCGCACTGAGATCTGCACTTCTGAAGGGTTGGGAATGATCAAAGGGAACGTTTCGGCTTGTACACCCCATAAGCTTAAGTGGAATTGACATGGGAAAAAACTGATCCTGCACTATAAGCTGCTCCCTCAAGTAACTCATGTTTTTCTGTGAAGGAACATCTGTTAATGCACACAATAACAAACTCAACACACTAAAAGGGCTTGGGACCAGTACTGTGGATAACATATGAAATATTTGTTGGTTTATAAAAAGAAGGTTGGCGGTTGTTTCAAGTATTGTCTTTGCAACTAGTAATCTAGAAGTTATTCTGGATAGAAACAAAGTTAGTAAATAGTAAATACGTAACAAACCTGTGTGTGGCTCAGGTCTTAACGGGCTCCGAGCTGCTGTCTGAGCTGACCTTGTCCTCCAGCTGCTGCAGGTTATCAGTGGGGGTGATGCCTGGCCAAGAGAAAACAGCAGGTAAGATGCTACCATCACAAATCACAGTGAACAGTGAATGTGTTTTTTGTTTTTGTTTTATTAAATTAAAATTAAATTAAATTTATGCATTTAGCATACACTTTTATCCAAAGCGACTTACAGTGTATTCAGGCTATCAATTTTTACCCATCACGTGCTCCCGGGGAATCGAACCCCCAACCTTGAGCTTGATAAGCGCAATGCTCTACCAATTGAGCTACAGGAACACAAATCTGTATTATTGTTCAAATCTGGTATTGTCAGCCTGCTTCAGATGGTGGCCTCTTTGCAAACACATCTGACTGTGATTGTTAGGGCATTAGCAGTGGAGAGTGAGTGAGGAGTGTTTGCATGATGAGCTCACAGTGTTTCTTCCCTTATACTGTGTTAATGAATCATCATGACACTACAGAAAGCAGCAGATGTTATAACTTCACTGGCTCACATGACTACAGTTTGTCATTTCATAGGGAAGTTCCTCCCGACAACACGGACATTCATGTAATGAGAAAACCCTGGTTCAATGGTGCAGGGCTCAGCTACTTAATGAAGCATTAACCAAATTATTACCTCATTCAGCATTATGGCTAGTATACAACTTAATGGCAAAACTCAGATTTACAAAATATTTTTTTCTCAGACTTATCAAGACACACAGATGAGATGTCAAACAGGCCTATTTATCATCATCCCTCCCTAGAACATTCATCATAGGGCACAGTTCGTGTGATTAATGATATGAAGGTGCTGAAGTCACATTTACAGTCAGCTCATTCCTCCATACATTGCACGCACTTTGAGTTAAGACTATGAGACTTACAGATCCTTCAACAGAATGCAAGACATCTACTTTGGAAAGCTTACAGAAACAATTAAGTGGCTCTCTGTATTTCCTGGGTGTGAGATGGAGGATATGCCTCACTGGCACAGGTCCAGACGCATGATATGAGTAGGTTTCTCACAGGATGTACTAGAATGCAAGATCTCTACTGGCAGTGTGTCAGAAGGTGCGCCTGGTTTTGGTATGAGATAAGGAGATAAGCAAATATTTAGCAACATATGTACTTTCTAACAACAAATATATAGGCCTACCTACTTATTTAAAATATGTATCTAAATAAATTTACATTATTATTAAGCAAATTACAAATACTTATTTTTATATGCATTAACATATAAACTCAGTAAATAAATATTTTAAGTGAAAGTGACGTGACATTCAGCCAAGTATGGTGACCCATACTCAGAATTTGTGCTCTGCATTTAACCCATCCGAAATGCACACACACAGAGCAGTGAACACACACACACACACACACACACACCCGGAGCAGTGGGCAGCCATTTATGCTGCGGCGCCCGGGGAGCAGTTGGGGGTTTGGTGCCTTGCTCAAGGGCACCTAAGTCGTGGTATTGAAGGTGGAGAGAGAACTGTTCATGCACTCCCCCCACCCCCAATTCCGTCCGGCCCGAGACTAGAACTCACAACCCTTCGATTGGGAGTCCTACCCTCTAACCATTAGGCCACGACTTCCCGTAATTGTTTAAATATAAAAATTTAGTTTATGTAAATATATACATTAGTAAAAGAGTAAATAAATATTTGTTATTTTATGTAGTAAATGAACTAGAAATAAAAATTACTGAATCAAAGCAAACATGAAATCAACAAGTTCATGGAATATATTTATAAATGATTTATCCATGTACATCATTATTTTATAAAACATTCAATTAGCAAATGACAATGATCCAACAATTCCAATCATTTCCCGATGAGCAAAATCAAGTCTCACGACGCATTTTCACTCAGATATACATTACAACAGGGAAGAAATAAACTAAATAAACTTATCAATTTATGCTGGCTTAAATTGTGTACAATCAAATAGAAAATTTCAATGAAAATACATATAAAATAGGATGTTTTCTAGCTGAAGAAAACAACTAAATCCAACAGTAGTGCTTTTGACCCCATTTATACATTCATGTAGGGTCTTTTTCAGTCATGCATTCTAGGTTTAAGGGCGAGCATGTTCAGAAACGCCTAATATAGCAGAACATAAATCTTGCTGAGAGCTGGTTGAGATACTACTGAAGCACAGAGACAGCCTTCGCTTTTCACGTGGACATTTGGCTTTCCATTCAGACGGCACTCCAAACAGAGCCAACCGCCGCCTTTCACAGCTTTATTTATCTGTGAGCAAACACCAAAGCCTGCATTGTCATTCCAAACGAGTCTCGAGCCATGAATCAAATACAACAGCATGTGAGTGAGTCAGTTCCCAAATCTACAGCCAAAAGTGTCAACTTCACTTACTACAACACACGTATTCCACTTCAGCATGAAACTAAAGAACAACAAAATAGTGTGAAATAAGAACACAGATCTAACAAACGATCATAGTAACATCCATGAAACGATCTGTAGACATCAGTAAAGCTAGAACTCTAGACACACATCAAACATCAGCGTGGTGAAGCGCATCAGTCAGATGCAAGGATGCCATTATACTGCTGAATGCAAATGCTATTTATGTTCATTGTCTTTTTCATGCAGACGCACAAACTCAAACTCTTCACCTTGGATGCTACTTATCTTTGATGGCACTCCCATCATGCCGTTCTGCCACCAGCAGCAGCAGAATCAGCACGCATCTCTCAAAGCTCCAGTTTTAATGAGTAAACAAGCTACAGCAGGGAGAATTCACATCAGTGGCAGTTAACGGTTATGTTTTTTGGTGCTAGATGCTTTTATTTAGGACATGGCAACCCAAAACAGTGTTGTTTAACAAAAATGTATACCCAACAATAAAAAATTATTAATATCATGAGTTTCAATAAAGAAAACAGAAAAATAAAAACTACAACATAATGTGTTGAACAGTTTCTCCATCCTTTATAAGCCAATAAACCCATTTAATTTGCTATCAGACAATTATAAATGTTTTTTGGATTAATTGTATTTTAAAAATTATATAAAATATTAGATTTTAAGATATTCGATTTTTCTCTGCATATTGCCCTACATGGTTATCTTAATAAAAGATAAAAAATAAAATACAAAAGTGAACATTTATTAATATTTGTAATATTACGTAATACAGTGAATTTAGAGCACCAACACTGTAGTAATCTCCTCCTTTCTTTTGCTCAAATGATCTGTAATTTGTGGGTTATAAAGCAAAGTCTTATGAACATTTGTTTCTATTAGACGGAAGGCTTTGGTAACACTGTAGAATAAGCCAGAGTGTAAGTTGAGGACTATTCAGAACATGGGTCAGCAAACTCGGTCCTGGAGGCCTGGTGTCCTGCAGAGTTTAGCTCCAACCCAAATCAAACACACCTGAATCAGCTAAATCATGCTCTTACTTCCTCAGTACTTAAAACGTCCAGGCAGGTGAGTTGAGGCAAGTTGGAGCTAAAGTCTGCAGGGCACCTGATGACTAAATGTATTTTCTTTATTTTATCCTGGGGTCGAAACAGTGTATGGAGCAGTTAATGCAGTTCACTTACTGGAGATTGGGAATTGTACTACAGAACAGCAGATACTTGAAGTGGCATTCAGTCATACTTAATTTTTTATGTTTTCAGTAAATCAATTATTACCATTTTATACCAGTGGAAGTATACATGTTTTGTTGATCAATGTCAGTCATGACACTTTTTTTTCTGAATGCACCTTGAAAAACAGGTCATGTGAATGTGACTGATTCACTTTTATTTCTGTTGGGAGAATAAACTGTTTAATTGTATTTTAGTTGTGTGATTTGTGATGAAGGTATAGAGCAGGTATAGAGGTATAGAGGTTCTCAACTCCGGCGCTCGAGATCCATGTTCCTGAGAGTTTATAGCATAATGTTACAGCTAAACTCTGCAGGAAAGTGGGAACGCCTGGAATAGACAAAATGCATTATTATAAAGTAATAAATAAACTTTACATTATTACTTTAAATAAGCACAACTTCTAAATTAAATCTACTTAATATTTACTTGGAGTTCAATTCGATTTAATTTTCATGAACATTTTACATGATAATAGCAAGTAAGCAAATTTACTTAAAATAAATGTTAGTTCAAATTGTTACAAGGATTTTACAAAGTAATTGTTTCAGTGTATAGTGAAACATAAAAGGAACCACAGTCCATCCATGCTCCTCTTAAACCAACTTTAGGAGGCTCTCTTTAACTCAAGCTCTCCTACAGGAACGCAGGGCAGTCCCAAACCACCAGGAACATTCCCCATCGCCACACACCAAGGTTTATTTTGAGGAAACAGGCCCCAGTGGGGCCAAACAGGTTGGGGGTGTGGTGACTTTTGCACAAGCCCTTTTGTTTACCAACAAGGCCAGTGTGGGAGAGACTGGCCTCCTTTGAGGAGGGAGATGAATAGGTTAGCTAGTATGTTAAAAGCAGGAAACAAATAGCGTCTCTTCACTAAAACATTCTTACATAGCAGCGCTGCTTTGAGAAAGAGGCCAAGCTATGGGCCGGCACCCACCACCAGCTTAATGAGAGCTCCTACAGAGAGAGAGGCAACACATATCCGTATTATTTCATTAATATTTTGTGAGACTATCAATCAAGTTATTAATCAGTATTTAACCTCCAAGATTGTTTGATGATTTAACTTTTAAGTAAAAGCCATCTATACTCATATAGATAGAGAATGCACATATATATTTATCCTTTTAGTAGTAGTAAGAGTTAAGAGTAACAAGTGTGAACACGTTGAGTGTATTCCTTCTCCTAGGGTCACAAGGCCAGGCTGAAGAGGGTCAGAGTGATCTATCCTCTACGTGCACTACGAGAGACGAAGAGAACTGTGACATTTAGAAATATATACCAGACATTAGGAATCCTGTATTTTTATTCTTCAAGATGAATGTCTGCATATTATGTGTGTGTATCCAACCGTAATGATAAGACACTTGCCAGTGGTAGAAAACCTTGAAATGTAGATAAGAGCTCTTTGTGTGTGTGTGTGTGTGTGTGTGTGAATCAGCACCTATGCTCTGTGAGAAGACCATTTTCTGCTGACCTCCTTTTGGAACCACCAGTCATGTTTTGGAACCAGTCAGATTTTTGCTGACCAGCGCTATGACGCAATTACTGTAGTATCTTCTGTCTGGAGTATAATTGTTGGTGATTTTGAGTTGTACGCAGAGCGGCCTACGAACTCTATTCCTACGAATGCTGGAAAGCTGGGGAGGGTGGGAGGTGAGACAGAGAGAGGACATTGTGCTGAGTAAGGAGTGCTGCAGTGCCCGTCTGCTGCCTCATGATCTCTAAAGGATTCATAAACGCTCAGGCAGCCCTCATCTCTCAGCTCAAAAGCACACGCTTTTCCATAGGAAACTAAAGGACCATTCAATGCTCCAGTGACACAAAGAACCTGATGACATCCATGTCACTGCATCCATGTTACTTTTTCAGATTTGTCAGAAGACAGAGGACTAAAGGTAAATCGAGACAGGGGGCTCAACAAGCATTTTTTTCTGCCTGCTCAGTCTGTTGCCAGCATATTTGATTTTAAGAAGAGTTGTAAAAAGTGTTTAATCTTTGATGAAATCCATGATGGATGTAATATCAAATAGCCATGCCATTTGAAAACCAGCTGGAGACTCAACAGAAACAAAACAATCCGGATGCAACATCGATGTGTGCACACTGAGACACATGTGTGCCTGTATAATCCTAAATGTGTTTGCCCATTCACTTTCAGATTGATTTCAAGAACACACTGCAAGATATTTTGGGTGGTACACAACATCCTCTTATGAATAATGGCACTTAGGTCACTGATAATTAGAAACAAAAGCTTCTCAGAGTCAGGCATCATATAAACTGGCTAATCGCTATTTGATCATGTTCTATGCTATCATTACTGAGGAATGCTGGTTCAAATAATGGGAATTAATTTCATTGAAAGTACTTTTTTGCCTGGCAGTTTTAAAAATAACTCTTCTTCAGCATGTTCCCATTCCCTGCTTCACCATCTCAGCTACCCAAAATGTCTCAGTAACACATCAAAGGAGAGAGAGAGAGAGAGAGAGAGAGAGAGAGAGAGAGAGAGAAACACAAGCACCCACTGAAATCACAAAAATATGACAGGATAGAAAGCCATAGAATTTGTGAGTAGGATGCAAACACTAATGCATCATCTAAAATTATCTGAGCACATATATATTTATTAGGGGTGTGCCGGTTTCAGAATTGGTGATGACGGTTATGACGTGAGTCAAATGTGACGGTTCATAACATAACCGTCGGGGGGGGTCCAAGTCGGGTTAACTCCGTGTCAGCGCGCGCTCTGATCGGTAAAGGGGCAGAGATTTCAGACCTCCGTTTATTAAGGAGATCTGTCACAAAACTCATCATCCGCGCCAACGTTTTTTGATCAAATTTCAAAGCCGCACCCGCCAGCCATCCACTGATTGTTTTGGGGTCTATGGCGATGCAATGCTTTGCTGATGCGAGCCACAAAAAAAAGCCATTGCCATTTGCCCATTAGCTCCGCCCACTACCGGAGAAACTGGTATGTCTTCTGCTTGTTCGAAAATGAATATGAATAATTCTAAATTTAATCCATTATTTTGACAGGAGAAGACAACAAAGAATAGTTTACATATAGCGTGTTGTTTAAGCGTGGTAAGGCCGGTGACACACTGGATGCGTGGCGTGAGCGCGCTGCTGCTGTAGAGGGAGACCGTTGACAGACCAGGCTCATGTCTTCATTACAACAATATATACTTTTGTTTACACACCTACACCTACGCCTATTGATAAGACGGCGAAATAGATTATTTGACAGGTGCAATATTTGAAAATTGATTATTATGTATTTATTTATTTTATTACCTTTATATCTGAATTTATGTCAACCTATAGACTATCAAATATCAAAATATCAGGAATTCATATGTATTTGTGTACAAAATGACATTTAAACACATTTTCCTATTATATTTTGGCTGGAAAAGCTTCCAACACGCGCGCGTGTCGCGGTAAAAATAGGCGTCGGTTCTATTTCTAGCAAGCAAGCGTTTGGCGCGCGGCTCGAGCCGCGCCTGAGACGCGCGTCTCACGCAGGCGGTCTGTAAGCTCTAACCTGTTAACATAGGAGCCGAATTAAAAACCGACACGCCACGCGGCAGAGACGCTTGCGCCACGCATCCAGTGTGTCACCGGCCTAAGACTCTCGCTCTCTCTCTCTTTGCATGTGTGAGAAACAGCGCTATCAGTAAAGTGACGGTGAGTCATGCGCATTCACAAAGAGTTTACAGAGTGTCAAATACAGGTGCGCTGTGTGTCCATTGAGATGAGCTGAAAAGTTCAGATCGCTTGATGGAGAGAGGACTCTGAAGCTCAGATGCTGAAATTAATGCAAGCGTCATGCGCTTCAGTCTATGTAGTAAACAAACCTGCACGTCTCTGCCATTCATTAATTCACACAGAGACGCGCAGAACACGGATTTATATTTTAAACAACTTTTGCGGCTTAACATTTACAGATACTGGTCCATATGGAGATTTTATTTGATTATTTTATGCTAACTTTGGAAAAATTCCATGACTGTCCATATTAAAATGCAAGTCTTCCATGTCACGGTTATTATTGTCTGCTTTATTTGCTTTTTATTTTTTTAAATACATGCAATTGGTTGATGAAACATTTATTAAAATTACGATAAAATTTGTACAAAACGAAATTCGTTTTTAAGAAAGGTTTTCTACAAAGCAAAATTTTATGAAGTGGTAAATATCATGTCTGACGATTTACAAAACTTCATTAAGTGGTAAAAACCATGTCTCCCAATATATTGCGCATCTTATGATCCTATCTAAAAAATGAAAATAATTTTTGATAAAAAATGTTTGTAAAAAATATTTTAATGACACGGTTTTGGCGGTTATAGAGTTCTAATGACGGTGTTCAACTATAACCGCCGGTCTCACGGTTATATACTAACCGTCACACCCCTAATATTTATACACATGAATTATCAGATGACATCAAACAGGGATTTGAGGATCGATCTTGAAATGTAGATACTTCTGACATTTATGCTATCTTTTGTCAATACTTATATAATATCAATATTAATGTAAAAAAAGTAATTCATTTTTGGTGAAATTTTATTCATATAGTGATCATGAAAGTGGAAGAAACTGTGCTGTTTGCTTTGTTAGCAATTTTTTTGTAAATTATAAGCAGGGGTGTAAAGTTTTTCAAACCAAACCGAAGAACGATACACCACCCAGGCTACGTATCGCGTTACTCTCAGTACGTACCGCCATCCACCCTCGACCCCAGACAACCCTGAGCCACTTGAGGTTGACCCCGCTTGCACCACGGCTCATCTTAAATCTGACGATGCATGTGAAATATGGTTTGCTAATAATAACAACACATAAAATAGACCTGTTGGATTCCCTCATTACAAGAGCAATGATCAAAAACAGACAAACAACACAGAATGCCTTATGCGCACTACTAGTCGTTTAGGCCAACCAAGACCGTTCTTTAATTTATACAGTAAAACATGCACTGTTATTTTACATTTGTTTACTTTTCAATTTCTGGGCCTGAAAATTACTGTTAAACACCTAAAAAAAAAATTTTTTTCTATTTATTTGTGCTGTTGCTTGTAGTTAGATTATTTTTATTATTTTCTTAATTTTTATTTGACCACCGAACTGAACCGTAAACCAAACCAAAGCGTGATCTGAACCATTACACCCCTTAAAAAATTGTAAAACGCATGGTATAATTTACATTTTATTCGTTATTTTTATTTCAAATGCTCTGTTTTTTTTTTATAAAAAACTATAATTACCCATTTTATAATTAGTATATAATTTATAATTATTAAATGTTTTAATATGATTCCTTTTGAATAATAATAATTGGATTATAATCTTCTAATAATTTATTGGAAGTATAGGTTTTGATATCCATACAAAGATACAATTTTATATAGAATTAAAATCTAAAACATTTCATTGGCAGTTCCTGAAAATACTTGGTATTGGATTGAAAAAAAAAAACTGAGAAAAACACCGGTAAAAGAGAGAGGGAGAGAGCAAAAGTAATGGATGTTATCACATCAGCAGTATGGGCCGCACAACTCATGGTGCCAAATTAAAGACAGTCAGTCGTGACATCAGCAGTGTGCATGACACCAGCAGAGAGAAACACACACACACACACACACTCATCTGCCCACTGCCACCCACTCCTCTCTAATCTAATTACACCCCTCAACCAGCTGCTTGTGTAGGCAGACAACAGCAGCAGGACGGAGCCCGGTGCAGAGTATCAGCTATATCAAATTTTCATAAACCAAATCTTTTGGAGACAACCTGATTCTGCTGTTCTTTTAATAAGTGGACCAGCTGGACAAAGGCACTGTGGATTCAGACCTCACCCAGTCTATTCACTAAAACCACAGTCATCATCATAACCTAATACCTTCAAAACGCCTTAACACACACACACACACAAAAATAGAGCATTCCCTAGTTGAGCAAACCCTTGTCATGGCATACATACTGAATTCTCAGCTCTGTCCAATCAAAAACCATGGCAGGAACAGCAAAGAACTGCAGTGTCAGATATTCCTCCTCAGACAACTTCAAACCAGGATACACCATCAGCAACCATATCGCTGAATCACTAGTAAGAATGGCCCGGAGTAATAATAAATAATACATTTTATTTAGCATAGTGCCTTTAAAATAGTATGTCTTAAAGCTCTTTACAACACAAGCAAACACAATCCATTCCATAGTAATACACAAAAATACAGAATAACAATCAGTTAAAAGCAAGAAGAAATTAAAAAGTTTTAAGACGAGATTTAAAAATGCCTAACAAATTTGCTGTCCTGATGTCAGCCAGCAGTGAATTCCACAATTTAGGGGCATAAGATGAAAATGCCAGGTCACCCCCAGAATGCAGTTGTGTTTTAGAAACGACTGAAAGATCGCAAATTCCAACTAGTTGTAAAAGCTCAGCCAGGTGCTGAGGAGCCAGACCACATACAGTGCCTTGTGTGTTAGCATGAGAACTTTATAAATCAATACGGAATCTAAATGGAAGCCAATGCAACAATTACAAAACAGAAGTTATATGATCAAAAACCCTGGCCCCTGAAAGAATTCTGGCTGCTGAATTTAGTAAATTTTAAATATACGTCAATACATACAATATTTTGAGAGTCCAGTAAGAAGGGTGTTACAATAGCCTCAACAAGAAAAGACAAAAGAATTAATTAACCTTTCAGAGAAAGACAGCACAGGTTGTAGCCGTGCAATATTTCTGAAATGAAAGTAAGGTCTTAAAGGAAAACGCCATGGTTTTTCCATATTCCACTATGTTCTTCCCTCAACTTAGAGTTGATATGTACCTCTCCCGTCACTGTAGCGTGCAGCACCACTATGATAGCGTTTAGCTTAGCACCATTCATTCCTTAGGATCCAAACAGGGATGGATTTAGAAGCTACCAAACACTTCCATGTTTTCCCTATTTAAAGATGTTTACATGAGTAGTTACACGATAAAGTATGGTGACACAAAATAAACTGGTGATTTCCTAAACAAAATCAAGACTTTGTAAAAAGCATTATAGGAACCCTTTTAATGGGTTGGTTCTCCCAAAAATTACCATGTCCTAAAAAATCTTGTTATTAATGATTAACAAACCCGTAAAACCTCCGTTCATCTTCGGAACACAGTTTAAGATATTTTAGATATAGTCCAAGAGCTCTCAGTCCCTCCTTTGAAACTGAATGATTTGAATTTCTTATTTTATAGGTCCCCCAAAAATGACATTGGGATGACCGCCCCGACTCGGCCCCCTTGAAATTTTCAATTTAGTAATCTGGCCCTCAAATGAAACTAATTGAATAGCCCTGCTCTAGGATCTTGGTTTCCAAATGCAATACAAAACTTGCTTTCATCAGAAAAAGAGGACTTTGGACTAGGGGTGTGCACGGATAGTCGAACATTCGAATATTCGTTCTGCTCTAATTATTCGATAAATAAAAATGATATACAAATTTCGCAAAAGAAAAAAAAAAGTTCACAATAAAACCTAATTTGGTCACTTTCTGTGATTCTCCATGGCATATTTGAAGATGTATGCAAGCAAAAAATAATTAATGAATGAATAAGGCACCATTCACATATCGCGCCTAAAAACGCATGGAAAACGCTAGGCGCGCCGCTTTCACCTTCTTTCTAAAGCGCTCAGGCAGAAGCGCTCTCTCCATGAAGACGCGGAAATTTCAGCAAAGGATAAATGGATTTGCAGCACAAAAAAAAAAAAAATCGCTTTCAGTAGCTCTGCTACAAAATTTATAAGAAAATGGCAATCCATATACAGCTATGAACAGCTGTTCCTTCATCCTGGCTGAGCTTTCAATGTTGTTACGGGAAAGGATGAAGCTGAATGTTTAGTTCTTGTCACATGACCTGCAGTGCGCTTGTGGCATTCTGAAAAGTTGAGATGTTTTTAACTCGATGCGGTGCGGACGCGCCTGGAAAAAACGGGCACGTCGCACCGCGTGCGCACCGCGTGCGCATCATGACCGCGTCGCTTCCATTAACGAACAAATAATGAACTTGAGCATGCAAAAGACATAATATGTGAACGGCCTCTAAGAACTGCGCTCTTCTACAGTACTTCAAATATAAAGTACAAAAAGGGGGGGTCTAATTAAGTCCTGGGAGGTCTGTAATAGGATAAAGGTATCCTTGGGTCAATCAAGGATTTAATCTTAGAGGTGTTCAACCCCGTGCAGTTAAGCCAGAGTTGATGTGGCTCAGAGAAATACTCCATGTATTGAGTGCAAGAAGTATGAGTTTTAATCTTGTGTGACTGATAATAAAAACAAGAAAAATAGTAGTCAGCCAAATCTCCATTCTTTGGCCAAGTATGGTGTAGGTTAGCTAAATAGTTAACATTGTTTGCAGCTCCTTTAAATGAGTCTTTTGAGTAAAGTTGTACAAATTGTGAATTCATCATGTGACATTACTGCTGCATGGTATACATGTTAAAAACGACATATGAGCCTCTCTGGAGCCACAACTTCTGTTCATAATTGAGAACTGTAAATTATTAAGGCATGTTCATCGATTACTAGCTTATTTAACTACATGCAACAAAACACCTCAAATGGGTACATTTTCCAACACTAGAGCTGAACAACATGTATAATGTGGCTGAGGCTGCATCGGCCTGTAGATGTTTTTCAGCAGGGGGAAGGTTGACTCACAAAAAAGGCCACTGTGACTCAGAGCTCTTAATCCTTCCATAAGCGCAGTTTCATCTTTTCAAGTTGTTCTTCTTGAACACTGTGGGAACATGCTGTCAGAGTACAGGAAACTTTTGTACATGGGAATGTTATTTCCACAGAGAAAGAAAATCCAGCTTTTTGCTGATCTGTCTGATGTCGTTTCAAAGTTTCCGCTACATCACAGCACATACATTATTTAAGAAATTATCAAAAGTCAATTTTATTTTGAATCATTTGCAAAGGTTGGAATCCCATCCAAAATGTTTAAGAGCATTTACAAGACAAATGCATTAAGACTCGTGACTGTCTCATGAAGTGCTTGACCTACAACAAGTGGGTCACTGACAAATCAGACCGTCCAAGATAAAAGAAAAATCTAATATACACTACCATTCAAAAGTTTGGGGTCGATAAGATTAAAATAAAATGTATATAAAAAAAAGTTTTTATCCTCTAAAAGTTTAAAATAACAGTTTTCTGTTTTAAAATATTTTAAAATGTCACGCATAGAGCTGAATTTTCTGCATCATTACCTCAGTCTTCAGTAAATAACCAGTATAAGTTTTTTTCAGGATTCTTTATCGAAAAGTTTAAAAGAACAGCATTTATTTAAAATTAAAAACATTTGTAACAAATTTAAATGTCTACTGTCACTTTTGATCAATTTACTGCACCCTTACTAAATAAGTATTAACTCCTCTAAAAAAATCTTATGACCACAAACTTTTAAACACTAAGGCATATATAGTAACATTAATATATTTTACATAAACCATGAATATATGTAAAAGGACTGTATACATCTTAGTAATTATTTTCAACTTTTCACCTTATTAATTCCAAATATTTTGTGCATTCCTCAATTTTCCAAATAATAAGTCAAATACATTTTGAACATGTAATCAAGTTACTGCATGTTAATATATATATATTTTTTTTTTCTTAACTAAATTCCTATCGCTTGCTGAGGTGATTTATTGAAACGGCTCCGAATCAGAATAATCCTCTCATGATCATTTATAAAGAGATTAATTCTGGCAGTCATCCAAATAGACAGACAATATACAGGTATCTCTGCTGCACACTCCTGAATCACAAAAGCCCAAATCAATCTTTAAAGCTGAACTACAAATAAGAGAAGCTTGCTCAAACAATTGTTTGCAATTAAAAATAAATAAATAAATGAAAATTATGGCATTAAGAACTTGATGTTCATTTGGAATAATACTATATACACTAAATAATGCTGTTTATGCCAAAGCATAAAAAATATTTTTTAAATATTTAAAAAAAAACACCACACTCAGTGAGGTACTCACACTATGAAAATTTCTTTGAAATCCACACAGAAATTACACATTTCCAAAGTTGACGTACAAGGAAACACAGGATCACAGTACACATCTTTCAACATATTTCATTGAATGATAGTGTCCTACAGACTAAACAAAATCTTACAACCGACTGGACACACCAGCCAAGATTGCAGTTAGCCCTCAACCTCTATTAGTCAAACACAGTCTGACTGCCTTCCTTAATTACAGGTCAACATTGAACTGCTTACCCTCTTTCCTAATCTTCACTTTAAAAAAACATGTTTGGGATAACCAGAACTTTATGTGCAAGTCCAATATGTTGCTGCGAGACCATGTACAGGTCAAGTCTTGGCCCACAGAGACGTAGCCCAATTACAGTTCAGAAGCAGTGCTTATAGCAATAAAGAGTTAAGAAACATATTAATCGCATCAGTGGAGATTGTAGGCCCGATTTCAATGGGATTACAGTGTCATCACCGCTCTCGCTGCCCACAAAAAAAAACAAAAAAAAAAAACACGACATACAGGGTCACTTTTAAATGACCTTGAGCCTGTAACGAAAGATGTCCATTGAAAGGAAAGATATGCTAACATCAAGTTGAGATGGAGCGTTAATCAATTTTATCTCAGGGTTTATGATATTATATAAGGCCATGCAATTTGGTAAAGAGTAAAAAAAAAAAAAAGTTGGCATCAAAGATAGTGATTCACATGCAACAGCTACTACTGAGTCACTTAAAGCGGTGCCAAAAACTGTGAGAATTTGGCCATTTTGTGACCGAAAACAATATTGTAAGTTTTCTAATGTGTGAAGCAAAATTGAGTGAGAAACTTATAACCTATTATCTGTCATATGCCCCGAAGAAGAAATCCAGGAAATGCCTATAGCTGCAGCTGAATAAACAGAAGATTGAACTGCTTTCATTGATTCAACGTGACTAATAAACACACGACTATGGCAATATGGTTTATCGGAGTTCTTTTTATTATAATTTTTATCATAACAAAGTATATCTATAATCAAATGCTAATCAACATAGCCATTAAAAAAGCTTAAAATACAATGAAATATTGTGTGCCTTAATTATTCTAAGAAGCCCCATCATCTCACAGAAGAATTCATTTTAAACACTCGACTGATGTTACGAAGTGAATTTGGAGTATAAACATTTTAGTAAATGTGTTTTTTTCACATGCTCTCAGATTTACTCTTATATTTTAGATATGCAAACATCTGTCATTATCGAGAACGATTTTGTCAATTTCATAATCCTACAATTATATCGTCTGCGATCATGAATGTGATTTTGCATAGCTTGTTAGAGATGGAGATTTACTGCTAATCACAGAACCGGCTTTACTTACTAAATTTGCATGACAATCGCAAAAAATTGTGTTCAATTAATCGTGTAGCCCTACTTTACTTCAATTTTTATCATAAAGCAGCTTCAGTGTGTTGATGTGGGTGACTGACCTTGACGGCCTGAATAGAAGAAATTAGCCACAGAAGATTTCCATGTCAAAGAAGGCAGAGTTCCAGAGCATATCTACTTAGTCCATAATCACCACGGACCAATGGTAGACAAAAGGTTTTAGTGACCAGAGTAAACTTTTGCTTGAATTTTGAATTTATTTTTGCAAAAATTTTGTTCAAAGTATATCAGACCCTTTATGAATAATGTCTTAATAAAATACAAAAAAGCTTTGTTTAAAGGGATAGTCCTTGCAAAAATTAAACTTCTATCATCATTTACTCTCCCTGTTGTTGCTCACACTTTGCTTTATTTACTCTACATTAATCACAATTATGAGTCACAATTCACTAAACTGTGCTAAATGAGCCCAACCAAACATTCATTTAGTGATCTCCTTTTAAGCTCTTCACGAGACAGAAAGTCATATTGGTTTAAAACAATATGGGGGGAAGAATTAACGACAATTTTTATTTGGCAGAACGTATTCAATATTTTCTTGAAGGGCTGGGGATAGAATATATAATTATCTTAATACAAAAAAATAATACAAGTCAAAGGAAAGTTACCATCATTAAAGAAAAACAAACATTTATGTGTTTGCACAGACAACATATCTGCATTCTGCCAATACTGTGCCACCAGAGAGAACTGGCATTTAGATAGTGCTAATGCACTGCCACTTGAACCAACCCCCGGGGGTTGGGCACAATTTTACTCAGGGCAGGATTATCTGAGACTGAGTGATTTATATGTCTGCACAACCTCCAGGGTGCATTAAGTGGACACACCATCATGTATTTGTTGCTAGATGCCCAGCGAGTGAGCTAATAAAATAACCATCTAAACCCATCCCACAACAGTCCATAGCATGAGGGTATTGAGAAGAATACTCCACATTTCATATAATGTAAAGCAGCTGTTAGCAGCTAGCTGACGTAACCATTCAAGAAAGAGAAATAATGCCAAAACATAGCACAAGCAGTGCCAAGTAAATAAGCACCTGAAATGAGATGACAGCAGAGATTAATTCCTCTGTTCTCTAGTCTAGCACACTCTGGACAATGTAAAATAGGTCAGTGTTTGAGTATCATGCTTGGCCTTCCTCCAATGCTCCCAACTATTCACCGATCAGATTATTATTTTTTATTATTCCTTTATTGTTGATCTCTATAAAAGCAGTCATATGAACACAAGCTGGCAGATGATGCAAGCTGCAGACATTTTATTAATTCTGCTAGACATGCTGCACTAATAAGTGAGTGATGGGGAGAATCTTTCATTTTGGCTTGAAGCCTTGGGAATTTAAGTATTCCTAAAATGGCGGGAGATTGTGCTTCTCTCACACATGTAAGGCTAAACCTATTGTTTGTGTTGAATATGTTCAAATGATAGTGGATACTGAAATAGGAACGAGAATGGGAAATAATATGACAAAAATATCCTCACAAGATCAAATGCCTTTTCTTCAAATAGGTGGATGAGTCTCAGGAATTGTTTGGATCTGACCATGAACAACACAATGGCATGTCTTACTGTAATTAAAAGCCCCTTGCCTAAATACTGAACACAAATCACAGGTCCATGCATGCTTTTCAGTTTACATTTTTTTTTATGTTTTTTTTTTGTTTGTTTATTTTTTTTATGTTTTAGCCGTGATTCACATCCACTTACATTATAAGACTGATAGACTGCAACGGTTTCAGTAAAAAAATCTTGGTTTGTGTTTCTACTGGAGAAACAAAGTCATCTACATCTTGGATTCCCCGGGGGTAAGCAGATAAACATCAAATTTACCAAAAATGCTCATAGCTGAAGAAACACAATTATATGTGATTGTATTCAATTTTAGAAAGAATTCCAATATGTAAGCAACTGCTGTGAAATGAGTAATGAGGGAAGTTTTTACAGGCAAAATATTTAAAGGTGTGTATGGCAATATAAACATTAATAATACTGATTATTGAGAACATAACAGCTATTCCCTGCTCTGAGTCCATATCCATCTCCTCTTAGCCGGTAAAAGCAGGATATTAAAATTCTGCCTCAAATAAAGATCATCACCCATGGAGATACCGATTGAACGATTTCTAATAATCCTCCGGAAGTGGGAGAAGGAATGTGACCTGGCACCCAGCAGCAGTTTCCATCTGCTGTGGAGCACCTCCATAGGACTGCTTTCATCAACACCTTCTGTTGAGCTCTTCACACTCTCAACAGTGTGGCCTTAATCCTTCATCAGCTGACCCAGCGTTGGGCCACTTTGATTGCAAAAATATTTCTCAGGAGCCTTTAAACAAGATGCAATTGCATTTCCTTATGATATGAGTCGACAAGGCCTGTGCTGGAATAAGTGCTGAGAGATTCAATAAAGGCCTGATCTGCTGTGCTTACGCAAGGATGTTATTTGTTGATGCTTTCTGTAAAATCAAAGCAATATTTAGTAACAGGCCCTGTAAAATGTCTGCAGCAGTTATGTAAGAGCAGGGCCTCTAAATCTATGAGCCCAAAACAGGACATTAAAAAAAGCAATAAAACCATAATGGTTTGAGGTTGTAGCCACATAATTGGGTTACATGACGAACACAATAATAGTGGACCAATAGCCAGATGGCCCGAGATCAGGGAGTGGGATCATGTTATGTTCGTTGAACACATGTTTTTATGCCTATAGAACTACTGATGAGTGACACTGGCTAACTGGTTTAATCTTTCACCTAAATTTGATATTTTCAACCTTGCTACTTTAATTAGCATGCTAGCAGTTGGTTGTGATTTTACTGTCAGACAGTAAAACCCAGTGTTCCTGCAGTTCAAACACTGGGAGCACTGGGATAGCAACACCAAGGACATGGGTTCAATTTTTTGGGGGATTGCCTGAACTGATAAGCTGATTTATTTTTACTTTTAACTAATAATTGCTTTTAAGATTCTACAATACTTTGTCTAAATAATTAAAATAGAAAAAGTATCTATATATATAGTTAAATCAAAAAATCTATATTTTAACTACTAATGTAGACAATTTGCTAAAAGTCAGAAAGTGAATACATAGGCATTTAGGCAAAATATTATAATGTAAATTAAGAAAAATTGATGTTCATTCTGATATTTGCTAAATACCACATTTAACAGTTATTAAAATGTAGTGTTTTTGATTAGGTTTAAGTGAGCATTACATGATGGCAAAGGTAAACTAAATATAAAATATGGGAAATTTGCATTTATTTAACATCTAATTCAACTGAGCAAAACAGCCAGTAATTGATATAAAACAAATATATTATGTATCCCTATTTAACATGAAGAAAAATTAATATTCAATGAAAAAAAATTTTTTAATTAAATTTAATTTCTCCATCATATAAAGTATGTTACTTAAAATAAAATGTAAAATTTATGGCAGAGAGGCTGATAATAATATTAAGGCAAATACAAATCTGACCTGACTGGATCAGCAGAAAAAATAAATCACTGTAGACTTGAGATGGTGTACAGTATTTGTAGACGGACAAAAGAGCAGTGGTTCTGCAGACAGGACACCTGCACTCATCAGCATCATATCAAGCTCGACATCTTTGTATTTTCTGTTGTATCTAATACCCACCTACTCTGAGGACCCTTTAAAGCAGACCAGCGGCAGAAAGAGGAGTATGGCACCTATGTATACCCACGTGCACCTACTCTCAGACACAAACACACGCCACATTACAAAAGCCTGCTGGGGGTCAGGCTATGCAGCTGCGGCTCCTATTGATGTGAAGAATCAGACAGATGGGCCTAAACTGCCCCAAGAGAATAAACAATATAAAGGCAACATGAAACCACAATAACGCAACCTGGACACAAAAGTGTTTCATCATCATCACCACCACTAAGAACTACTTGGTCAGAGGGTGTTCTCGTGAATTCAGTCAAGCTACTGGATATCCACTGATCTTTATTATAAAATCTTTTACACCAAAACTCGTTTAGTGTGATTAATTTGAATAAATTAAAAAAATAAATCTAAGGTTTAAGCTTAGGGCCAACTACAGCGAAAGCACAATCACCTCCATTTTAAACTAGATCTGAGAACCATCAACAAGCACCTGGTTGTATGATATTATATTTGTAGTAAAAAAAAAGCTTCTCAAATTGAAAACACTCAAATGAAGTACAATAAAATTGTTACAGTTGTCTTTGCATATTAATCTGGTCAAGCATTTTAAAACATAATACATATACAAGGCATGTAAGGAAGTGCATGATAGACACAAATGAACTAGGCTGCATGAAGGGAGCAAAGTCACCGTCTAAAAGAAAACACGGTTCAATTCTGCCTCAGATTTCACAAGGGTTTAAAAGGCTGATATACCTACTGGATTTAATTACTCATGATTTATCCTGTGATTCACTGCTTGTACTGTGAGATGATGGATAATGCTCAAGACAACAAAAGTCACCCTGAATGACCCACTGGATCATCCGCTTAAATTATGACTGGCTCGACCATGTACTGCAAGGTGCCAACATGATGTCAAAATCTGTCAGCTATTCATAGACCACTTTGCTGATGTTTTTAAGACAAAGTGGAGACTGTACTACAGTCCTTTATTTCCTCAAACCCTGAGAGCAGTGGTAACTGCATTTTTTCATCTGTTACCTCTAAACGCAGTTCATTTCCGCATCTCTGCTGAAGTCATCATGACATTCCTCATATAATCATGGCTTTAAAATCCCAAGACACTGTTCCAGCTCTGCTCTTTTCATTCCACATCCCTTCTTACACCACCGAAGAAGACAGAGCACTACATTCATGTTGTGTTGTTACCAACTTCTCTAAGTTTGATGCAGTGTAGCCTGTAACTAAAACGCAAAATGGGCAAGCGGCCTTATTAAAGACATAAAGTTAATAAAGAATTAATCTCACATTACCTAATCCAGCTGTTTTGATGTAAAACCTAGCTTTCGGCGAACAAATTGTTAAACTGTTTAACGTATAGCCGAAAAGTAACAAAAATGTCCTTAAACCAAACATGACATGTATTAATATTATCATGAATGATATGAATTAAGCTTGCAGATGATTCTAAGAAAAGTCCAGCATACATCACAGGAGAGAAGTCGTTTCATCTGATGATCGGAATATAACATTTTGATAACAAATTATCTGGTGTGTATATATATATAAATGAAACCTATGCTCAATAACATGCACTTAAGGAACAGACGCATGTTACAAAATTATTTGGCTAGATGTGGTTTTTTTTTTGCATTTAACATTGTTTCCCTGCTATCCATAAACTGTGACCTACCAATTGAGTTTAAACTGACCATTTTTATTTTGTGAACCAACAAAGTTTGAATTTAAAGTCACAGTTCGTTCCTTGTGCTTAGAACAGCCATTAGTCTGTGGTTGTTCAAACTGAATGGCCTAAAATAGTGACATTTTGGCTAATGACTAATGCTCGAAAAAAGAATTTTGAGATCCAAGCTCCTACTTTGTATTATCATCCCCTTAAGCAGCTATCCTAATCCAAACAGCCTTTAAATCTGGTTTGAGTAGATGTATTTTATGCAAGTACTTTTCATAAACACAACAGGTCAGGCAGGGCACCCTGTCAAATCTTGGATGTCTGGACGACTTAAACGAGCTGTCATTCTGGCTCATCTGATACCCTTCAAACCTCTATTTTAGAAACACATAAGTAACATCTAAACAGTATAAAACTTGAGGCACAAGCATATGGACAGATTTGAAAGAACAAGGTATTTGTGAGTCTATGTGCTTGGCATGCTGGAACTTCATTAGAAACGGTCCTGATAGACAATCAATTACAAGAAGGAGCCAAACTGATGCATCTACAACATTATCAGACAGTTACAACAAAGAAAACAAACTCATATGTGGAGAGAGAGAGAGAGAGAGAGAGAGAGAGAGAGAGAGAGAGAGAGAGAGAGAGAATGCCTCCTGTTACTTGAAGCGCATTTATTGTCTGTCTGCTCTGTAATCCATGCGTTTTCAAGACAGCAACATTTCCACCTTTTGACTTAAAATGCAGTTAAGTAGAAGAATATAACGCAAGCACCGGCTATACTTAACAAAGCACTCTTCATATGGGCTGCTTATACATAAAAATAGCGGAAGATAAACACATTGCTGCAAATCACATGCAACATGTCATTGGCAGTGTTCACGTCCATGGAATTTGGATGTCTGCGGTTGAACAATAGGTGAAGGATGCTAGACTGTTATTGAATGGGCTGTAATGAGCTCTAAACAGACACTGACGCATGCTAAATACAGCGTTAGATAAAATGACATTTACAAAAAAGAACTCACCTTTCTGATCTGAGCGTAAACACTTCAAATGAATGAGGAAGCTGCGGTATATTTCCGTGCTCATTCGCTGTAGAGTGGAGCTGAAAACCTTGCGTTGGCCAGCACCTACCAGCTTATTGAATCCCTTTGCATCATGAGCCTTAGATCCTGAATAGACCGTTGTGCGAAAGAGGGGGAATTGATCAGATTTAGAACAGAACAGTATTAGTTGATGTTCAGTTTCACATTATAAAAAAAATAGAATATATAATCAATTAACCGATCAAATATTCAACATGTAGACTCTTTGTACAATGACTTTTCGGTTCTAAATTAACAGTTCACCCCCGTTTTCAATATACCTCGGTCCAATTTTCTTAAAGGGGCCGCTACGCTTAGCACGCACAGCTGACGATTTGTGGTCCGTTACATGAAATGTCAAATATAAATAATGAACTTGACCTCTGGGTAAAATTATTAGTGTTAAACACATTGATGTTTTTAAACTGGTGTTTCAGTTGTTGTTGTTTTTTTTTACTGTATTTTTATATTTTAAAAAGTTAAAAAGAAAAAAAACATGAGATGATAATAAGAGTTGATAATTGCTTACACCTTAATGCTTATACATTTAAACATAATTAACTTATGTATTAATTTCCATATTATTATAATTATTATTATCATTATTTGGAAGACTATTATGTACATATTAAACATAAATCTTCCATTTAATGCATTGTGATTTCGTCAATGGTTAATTTGCATCTGCAGTGCCTTGGCATGTTTTGGTTTGTTTTAGTCTCTGTGTCTGACAAAAACCTTATAAGACACATTGTAAGATAAATCAATTGCATTAGTCATGCCACTAATAAAGTACAAAAATATTTGTTCAGTGGTCTGAATAATTCAGCTTGTTCAAAGAACTAAGCATCTTTTTTAATCTACTCATATCTCATCATACTTCTAAACAAAAACGGTCTAAACAAAAAGAATAAAAAGGGGGGTGGGATCTGTAAAAATGTAGCAGAATCCATAATGTTGTAATATAACATTTGCTGCTATTGTTCTTGGCACATGCTTTTACTGGCTAATCGAACTACTCAAAGTCTTTGAAATGAAAAGATACTATAATAATTTATAGTAAATACTATAATGTTTTTGAACCATATACTATAGTAAAGCACTTGAATTAATTTGTTTTGGTAATTCTATGGTTGCTGTGGTAATGTAACAACTATAGTAATATAAACAAATTACTTTACCCAATACTGTAATACGTTTTCTACAACTATAGGGTATAATATACTACTATACATTACATTTTAGTGTAGTAGAAACTAAAGTATTCTATCGTAGTTATTACAGTTTATCAGTTCACTATAGTTAATACTACAGTATGATATAGCATTCATTAACAAAGTGCTATAAATACTATATAATACAGTATAATACACTTCATACTATATATACTAATTCATCATTTATTCATCAATGTGTGTAACATAGGACTAATTATCTTTAGCTAATTAATTGTTTACAGACCTGCCAACAACTGGAGTACCATCAGTGTGACTGTACAGGACACAGGGTTTTGGGTGGGTCGTATTCATAGATAGCTACATTATTACCTGAAGCTCCATAGCGGTTAATGTCAAATCATAATTGTAAAATGAAAGATTTAATGTAAAAAATTTTCCAAAGGGTTAGCAGTTAGGTTGATATTAGTGATATTTTACTTTCAAAGGGGGACTGTGAGCGGCACAGGCTTCTGATGGGTTTCACTTCACAGACCTTCCTGTTGCCAAGCAACAGCTAAACTGAGCTGAAAATTGGAATTCTTGTTGTCGGGCAGAGCCAGAATCAACATCATTTCACATCACTAAACTCAAGACATATCAACAATTATTGCACATTTAATAAATCTGAGTTCAACACATAAAGAGTGAAATCCTCTTGCTGCATTTACGTCCTATATATATATATATATATATATATATATATATCAAAAATAATGTTTTTAATTAAACCATGAAATATTCACCTCATCTCAAAGGTACCATTGAATCACTTGTCATATATTTTTGTCATTATACACAATAAATCTACCTAATACTGCATACTACCTAATACAAAAGAAATTGTATGTACTCCTAAAATTTACACCAGAGCTGATATGGAATGATAATGCAAAATTTATTATATCACATTTTACTCACTTACTATTTTCTTTCTATATCAGGCTTTGAGTCATAAATATGCTCATTGTAAAAGCTGAGTGAGGCATTAGCATATGCTCTCCGTATGTGGGTTTGTTGTTCCAAGAGAAATACATGCTGCGCTGAAGGAGCCGCCAGACATTGTGTAGACACTGAGAGAGATTACGAGTGACATTCAGCCTCTAGTCCCATGAGGCAAAGCCCTAGCTGACCCACTCTTGAACCAGCCGCCAGTACCATTACACATGCTCGATTCCAAGCTCCTGAAATGCAATGTGATCTTTTCAATTAAGCTGATTTAGTTCAACACATTTTCAGTTTATTGCCATCTTTATATTGTAAAGGCACAGAAAACTCCATCTGAAGTAAGAAATATATACCAGGAAAAGGCACATTTACAATGTAATACTAGATATTAAGAAATGAACCACATATACATGTATCACATATATATGAACTTATGAGTACTAAATGTCACAGTAGACTTACTCTGGTTTATATATGTATATAATATGTGTGTGTGTATGAGCTTGTTTATGTGGTTATGTGGTGTATGTGGGTATGACACAGGTATTACAATGAGGAGGTGATTTATGAGGATATTTTTAGTGTCCCCGTAATTCAAAAAAAAAAGTAGAAATTATATATAGAAATTATATATATATATATGATCCAAATATAAGCCTTACATATAAGGCAATTTGTATGATTATTAAGATAAGCTACGTATTAGTTTGAAATGCATGCCACAATGCTCATGTGATTTAAATCCATGGAAAATGTATTCATGCAAGAAGGTCTGAGTGGCAAATGCGCTGGAAAACCGCAAAAGTGTAGTTTCTCACTGAGTCATGCACTTGGAGAAAAGAACAATATTTTCATCCATAAAGAGTCTTCTTCTTTGCTTAATTTTTATTCCACCTTCTGGGCCACAAGTTGTGGTGAAGCTGCAGTGAAGCTCAGAATATATCAGTGATCTCAGAGCTCTGCTTAAAACAGAATGACCCAGAGCTACACAGACTGACTGGTTTGATTCTCCACACCAATCTGCTTCTGTGAATCCCTGGAGTACTTTGAATAAAGTCTGTAAAGTGTGCCAGTTTAGTCTAAGAAAAAAAAACACCTCCTAAAATATGTATATTATATGCAGTGCTAAATGAAATGCTTCAGAACACATTTGCTACCTCAATACTGAACAATCGATATCAATAATGAGTTTGGGATTCATTTAAATGTCTGATGGATAAAGCTTAGTGGATCTTCAGCATTTACTGAATCAACTGCAGGTTCCCTTTCCCACAGGCAGCATCTGCAACCAATCCAAAACACTATGTAGGTCAAGTTCCCACCACCCTAAATATAAAAACTGGTTGAGCACTGGCACATCCACAAAATCTCTTGCTCTCATTACACAAAGGGATTTCAGCTGGATCTCAGTTTCGAACCGTTCCCAAAACTGGAACGAAACAAATAGGACCTCAAGTCTGAGAATATAAATGTGACATAACAAGAAATAAATGTGCATGAGGTCATGATCGGGAGAGAAAGGAAAGCAAGACCTAAATTGAACTGTAAGAGTGTCCTGGAATAAATGAGAGGTTTCTAGAAACAGAAAGCTTCATTTGCTTTGTTCCATTTCACATTCTTCATAAAAGCAGCCTCCCTGATAATATGATACCGATGAGCACTCATCCAGGAAAGAAGCGTCTACTCAAACTCAGCCCGGCTAGGAGGCTTAAAACGCTCCAACGAAATACAGAGATGGATGGAGAAACAGGAATAGTGAGGGATGAGGGAGTCAGAATTTCTTATTCAGCAATTCTGAGTACAAAAAAGCTTTTATCCCTTGCAACTGCATCACTTAGACGGACACTGGCAGGCACAAGCAAAGCTTTGTCAGGAAAAACTTTTGGCAAAAATGAGAATCAGTGCACACAGTCAGCTCCACTTGATGTTCTGAACAAAGGTCGTCTTCGGGTTATGCTCACAGCACAGTGTAGAGAGGTCAAAGGGTGTTGGTATTTTGCCAATATCAGTTGGAAAGACTTGCTGCTCTTGTGTAGATTAATAATGTCCCTCTGAGAGAAACCCCCTCTCAGTGTTGGATATATTGTGCTTGCTCCACATGACTGGGACAAAAGTGCAAGGAGCAGTTGGGGTAGAAAGAGCTCTGTTTATATGAAAGTTCCATTCAGTGTGAATCAGCACAAACATTTTCCAGGAATTATGACGAATTATTAGTTATTTATGTACATTGTTTTTTTAAATAAGTCTCTTATACTTACCAAGGCTGCATTTATTTGATAAAAATAAAATGACATTAATTCCAGTGATTGCAATTTTTTCTTTAGCAGTCACTGTCAGTGTCACATGACCCTTTATAAATCATTCTAATATGCTGCTCAAGAAACATTTATTATTGTTATCAGTGTAGAATTTGTAACTTGAATGTGTGACACTTCACTTGCAGTTATTGTACAAAAACAAAAAAAAGTCTGTAATGCTGCTTGAGATCGCAAAGTTGAATTTCTTGTCATATTATTGAAATGAATTATCATAATCATAAACACTCTGGTTTGTAGTGCGCTTACCACACTTTGTTATTCTTATGTAAAGTTATTTGTCTAATGAATCAGAAGTTTGCCACATATCAATAATAACCATCATTTCGACTAAACATGGTGGATAAGAAATAATTATTTGAGTTGAAATGATCTTACCTGTATTTTATTTAAAAATTTCTGCTAAGAAAAAAAGTAATCCATTACAACACACCTGGCCTAACAAGAAGATGAGCAATGAGAACAGAACAATAGATAACGCAGATGGTGCCAGTTGTGTTTGTATATTAAAATCGATCAGTACAAATGCCATGACTGACCAATCAGAAATGAGTATTCCAAAGTGGGCGTAATAAATAATTGTTCACAACAAAATCGATTGTAGATAGATTACGATGATTGAAATATTTCCATGAATACCCCACAAAATGTTCTCTGAATGTTCACAGAAAGATTGTCATCTACGAGTGTGTGCGTGCTGGCATATGTTATTGTTTTGCATGAAAGGGGGATAGATAATAATGTAATGGAAGAAATGTGCTGTGATGTTTCAAGAGCAGCATTAACTGCAGGCGGAGCGCATATGGAATTCATCAGAGACCAGGAGTGTCTACAGTCCTGTGTTTGGCAAGGGATCTGCCACAACTACTGCCCCTGGACCCCAGGAGGGATTGTATAATTTTACTCAACCTGAGAGAAGAGCAAAAAAAAAAAACACTGAAAACAAGTACAGTTTTCCCATGCACAATGATAATTTGTCACAGACAGCATTGTTTTTGTGTATGCTTTTGGAGCAACTTTGCAACTTTTTTACATACTGTCTGTGACTTTCAGTGTTTAAAGGGAGTTGTTTGTTGAACTTTATAATGTTAAAGGAGACTTCAGAAAATCTGAAAATCAGATTTTTTCTATGTTCAAGTGCTATAATCCGTTCCCCAGTGCATCTACCAACCCAGAAAAAGTGAAAAAGGACAACCCATTTATTTTATTTTCCTTAGCATTTTTCTGCAAGCATATGTAATAAAACGAGCTGCTCAGATTTGGCTTCCCTAGTGATGTAGGAAGGGGATCATATTATAATATTACAGGCCCGGCGCCAACCAATCAGAAGCTTAATGGCCCACCCTGGCTCCACACTATAACAGCCAATCACAAAATTGGTGTG
Organism: Carassius auratus; assembly: GCF_003368295.1. Taxonomy (NCBI): domain Eukaryota; kingdom Metazoa; phylum Chordata; class Actinopteri; order Cypriniformes; family Cyprinidae; genus Carassius; species Carassius auratus. The sequence continues at coordinate 14,407,077 of NC_039244.1, read as the reverse complement.
ATATTCAATTGAGCTCCACATATTTTCTTTTTTGTTTTCTTACTGACCACTCCCACAAGGTGTGTGTTCCATTCCTGTACGCACATGTAAATGTGCTAATATTGTAGATAATTTCGCGCATCAGGGAGTCGCTATCAATATGTGTGCCAATGAAATCACTTTTGAATGAGCGTTTGCTGTTCACTTTAAATTTTGCAATCATGCGCTCTCTGTGTAAAGGGAGAAGATCTTAAGAGGACAAGATATTTTTCAATGAGCTCAGAATTTGTTGAACAGAAAATCCTCTTTCTTAACGAGTGATCAGTCGAATCTGACTCCTGTAGTCCATGTTAGATGCAGGGTTGTCAAGTGGTTCCAGTCTGTTTGAGTTTCGATATTTGGGATATGGTCATTGTGCTTCTTTGGGTTGTTTTTTGACCGGCCATTGAGCTAGCTTTGTCATGCAGATCTGGCAACCCTTGTGTAGAGCAGATGCTTTCAGTTTAGAATTGTAGGCTATGTTTTCCAACTGCACTAAATTATTTTTATTTCTATAAAATGCAAAACGACAGTGGGGGCAGTGCCGCTGTGGTCAAGTAATGTAATCAATGACCAGACACTGTGTAACACTGACTACTGACTGTAAGCCTTAATGTAACTTCATTATTCTGGTTATGTACCATGCACTATATTTTATAACTGCCCACTCCCACCCACAGCAAAGATAAAACTGCCTGTTCCTACAAGATTTGTGTTGGGTCCGGCGGGACCCCAATCCCAATGCAGCCCTCTAGTAACAATCATGGCTTGAAAATTCCCTAGAGCGAAATCAAGGCTTTTGTTTTATGTGTTAAGTGTTCGGTGTTGCTTTCTCAGAATTAAAATTGTTGCAAAATATAAAATAAAAACAACAGAAAATGTAAAGAATATAAGAAAAAATTACAAAAACAACAATAAACTGAACAGTATTTATATTGATTGTTTTTTTTACCCCTTTTTTTACCCACCATAAGTGAAGTCATGGAAGTTGTGGCCTAGTGGTTAGAGAATCGGACTCACAATCAAAGGGTTGTGAGTTCGAGTCTCGGGCCGGCAGGGATTGTGTGTGGGGGGAGTGCATGTGCTCTCTCCACCTTCAATACCATGACTTAGGTGCCCTTGAGCAAGGCATCGAACCCCCAACTGCTCCCTGGGTGCCGCAGCATAAATGGTTGCCCACTGCTCTGCTCTGAGTGTGTATTCACAGTCTGTTTGTGTTCACTGCTCTGTGTGTGTGCACTTCGAATGGGTTAAATGCAGAGCACAAATTCTGAGTATGGGTCACCATACTTGGCTGAATTTCACGTCACTTTCATAATGTCTGAATTGTCCTTAGTGCATCTTCTTGCTTTACTGCAGATCGCAGACTTATAAGTGCATTACCGCTACCTATCTCTCAAATGGACCACTGACACTTTCTACAGTCTCAGTTAGGAGTGTCAATGTTCCATTTCAGAGATAGGTGGCGGTAATGCACTTATAATTCTGCAATCTGCCATAAATCTAGAAGAAGACGCACTCAGAACAGTTCTGATGTTGCGGTGAATCAGAGTTTTAATTACGATCGAAATAATTTTACATTTCTTTCACAGACCGATCATTTTGTGACTTTACACATCAACGTATCATCATGAGCCGCAGGGTTTAATTTGGTTATGTTTGTGTATGGTTTTCTTATTTTATTTTATTTTTTTGACTGAACTATCCCTTTAATCTTCATGTTTCTACCCATGGCGCTGCTTTCACTTAAAGGGGTCATATGTGATAATGTGATATGTGATATATGTGGTGCATAATGATCTGTAAAGTTGTAAAGACTAAAGTCTCAAATCCAAACAGGTATTCTTTATCAAAGTTAAGACTCTGCCACGCCCCCCTAAAAGGGCTCATTCAAACACGCCCTCACATGTCTCTGTCACTATGTGGAAATTTTTGCGTAATGCTGCCCAAATGTTCATGCAAAGAAAGAAGGCGTGGTTTCAATAACCGCTGTTAGTGTTGAAGCAGCCATGTCAGGAAGATGCTGTGTGTATCTAGGCGATTACTTACAACAGAACAGCAACACATTTTATGGATGACTGTTTTGTGAACCTATGAGAGGAGGTCATTCTGACTTTGCCATTCTGTCATTCTGCTATGACAATCTGGTGCTTCTGAATCAGCTACCTAAGTATGTTTTGTTATTAGTTTAAGTATTTGCTATTGACTGTTCAAATGCGCAGTTTTGCACGTGTGTGTGTGTGAGAGAGAGAGAGAGAGAGAGAGAGAGACAGGGTCACACAGTGGAGTCAGCTACAAACACATACAAGCTTCATCACTGTGTCTATCACTGACTCGGTTCACCTTTCAGGCTTGAACTGATGGTAAAACTGATGACATTAACTGTTTTGAAAGATGAAACTCGCAATTATGGAAGGGTTGTTACATTTCCCACGAGTGCTTGCGGTGATCGGCCAATCACAATGCACTGGTTAGTTGGCCAATCAGAGAAGACTGCACTTGAAAGACCTTGACTCGTTTGAAAAATAATAAATACCAATGAAAAATGTTTTTTGAACATTGAAGCATGTCAGCATATTCTGTTACACCAAAAACACGAAATAATGATCTGTAATAAAGCATCATATGACCCCTTTAATATACAGATCTTACATAAACGTGATTTGTTTCACAGCTGTTTACCTTCACAGACATCACTAACTGTGTGCTGTGTGACAGCCACTTCCTGCACTCAGAAAATGTATATCAGAAGTTCATATTGATATTGCTTTAAAATGCATTATTTCGGCGGGTTATACATGATAATCAAAACCTAACAGATGTTTTTGGCAGAGTATTTGTGTTCTGAGCTAGAAAGCCCTATTCTGCAAAAGGGGGTGGGGAGCAGCAGCTCATTTTCATTTAAAGACACATGCAATTAAACAGCGTGTTTCTACTTCCACTTAAAATGTGCCTTTTCAATTATATAATAAATGATCTATTTTGAGCTTAAACTTTACAGACACATTCTGGGGACACTTGAGACTTATATTACATTTTGTAAAAAGGGGGCTAATAGGTGTCCTTTAAAGTTTCTCAAATGTTTTTCCTTAGATGAAGCTGTGTGTTCTGCATTTAATAAATTTTGTAGCTTTTAGTGCTTTTCTAAATGTGTAAACACAGTGTGCTTGCTTACCTCAACCAACCTTCAGAATTTTTTTTTCATATACAGTATACAGCTGCCGTGGACATGTAAAGGTGGGAAAAAGGAAAAAGTCGATCAGCAAGCTCTCACTGTCAGTTACATTCCACAAGGGTGTGCTATTAAACTGTGATGTACTTGTGATGTTGAATCCTTTTTGAATGTCAAGTTTAGGACTTTGAGAAAGCAAAGAAGTTACTACACATTCTGGAAAAGGATGAATGGCACAGCAATTTGTCCAAGACCAGACTATCAAAATGAGCTTGTCTTTTCAATGCTCACTGATGACAAACTCTGTTAGAGTCAATTAAAAAAAGAATGTCTCTAAACACACTGTGTAAATCTGTGAAGAGCATGATGTGCCAGACATGCAGCATTAATCAGTGATTCAGAGCTACCTGCCAGCAGACATCTGCAGACTATACAAATTTACTTTACAAATTTACTTTTTAAGAAATGTGTACTACTGGTTATAAATTTGGGGCCAGTCTTTATTATTCAGCAAGGGTGCATTAAATTCATCAAAACACCAAAAGTAACAGTGAATATATTTGATGTTTCAAAATATTTCTATTAATAAATGCTGTTCTTTGAGTTTCTATTCATCAGAGAATCCTAAAAAATGCATCACGGTTTCCACTAAAATATTAAGCAGCAAAACTATTTTCAACATTGACCATAATAAGTCTTGAGCAGCATATTAGACTGATTTCTGAAGGATCAAGTCTGGAGTAATGCGGAAAACTCATATATATATATATATATATATATATATATATATATATATATATATATATATATATATATAACCAAAGCCTCTGTGCAAGAGACTCCTTTCAAGAGCTTTCCAAAAAAATTGTATATGTATCTAATCTCAGCAAGCAGTATATCTTGGCCTGCTGTATATCACTGACTGTATATTTTCTATTATTTCATACATTTTTGTGCTAAAATGTATTTTTCATATAATATAACAAAGCAAATGTACAGGTGCTGGTCATATAATTATAATATAAAATATAATCAAAAAGTTGATTTCACTAATTCAATTAAAAAAGTGCAAATTGTATATTATATTCATTCATTACACACAGAAATGTTTATTTCTTTTAATTTTGATGTTTATAACTGACAACTAAGGAAAATCACAAATTCAGTATCTCAGAAAATTAGAATATTGTGAAAAGGTTTAATATTGAAGACACGCGTCCCTTGTGTCAAGCCACTCTTGAACAACAGACAGCACCAGAAGCGTCCCACCTGGGCTAAAGACAAAAAGAACTGGACTGCTGCTGAGTGGTCCAAAGTTATGTTCTCTAATGAAAGTAAATTTCAGGGTCCCAGAGTCTAGAGGAAGAGAAGAGAGGCACACAATCCACGTTGCTTGAGGTCCAGTGTAAAGTTTCCACTGTCAGTGATGGTTTGAGATGCCATGTCAACTGCTGGTGTTGGTCCACTGTGCTTTCTGAGGTCAAAGGTCAACGCATCCTTTCTTTGTATTGGTCTTAAGTAATATTCAAACTTTCTGAGATACTGAATTTGGAATTTTCCTTAGTTCTCAGTTATAATCATCAAAAAAAAAAAAAAAAAAAAGAAATAACATTTGAAATATATCAGTATGTGTTTAATGAATGAATATAACGTCAAAAGTTTCACTTTTTGAATGAAATTAGTGAAATAAATCAACTTTTTGATGATATTCTTATATGACTAACACCTATATTTACTGTAAAATATATATATATATATATGACCTTACATTGTTGTTCAAATTTGTAAAAATGAAATTACTATTCATTTATTTTAACAGTATAATTATTCAGATTATATTATTTTCTTGTTTAGACCTATGGTTAAGAAACTATATTTGAAACTCATCCAACAATTTGTCCAGCGAGTTCAACTAAAATATCTGCTGACATCTAGTGGTGAAAATATAAACATCACAGATTATGCGTGCTGCTCAAAATGTTTGTAAACTGAAGTAAAGCAATTTAATTATGACAATGAACTCTCGAGACTGTTATACAATTTATTCAGCTAACAGTTTGGTATTTATTTGTGCAGATTAAAAATCTAATATATACCAAGCCACCTCCCAAAATGGGAGAAGAAAAAAAAAGAAAAGAAAGATGAGATTTATGTATCAAATTATTTTCTTTTTTTGTCATTAACAATCAAATCACTTTACCTATGAAATGACATAGGGGAAAAAAAAGGGTCAAACAAAAACTTTAATATGAAAACCTGGTTTATTTGTCTGTGCGCTAATGATATTGAGTTTCAATTCAATTATTTAAACGAAGAGACTGGAGTAGAGCTCGAAGGTTCCCACCATGAGAACATGCTCAGAGAGTTACACAGGGTCTTCAGGCCTCACATTCCAGGGACTGGTTTACTGTCAGGCCTTCACTAATGTGCAAATCCACATAAACATGTGCTTCTGAGGAGTCCCCACAAGCTTTACCAAACCAGCACATACAACAGGCTTCACTCAGACACAAGCCGTAGAAAAGGCCACAGCATATCAACAATTCACAAATATGCAGCAGAAAAAATATAAAAAATACAGTATGTCCTGATCACTTAAACCACAAACTGATACCAGACACCAAATAAAAAAAATTATCCATGTTTTTAACGTCCATTATTAAGCACAAAAATGAATTGCGGTCCTTTGATTGAGCTGAAAACTGGACTTTAAATATGAAACTGCGAGTCTAAATTCGTTCTAACTTCTCACTAAGAAATTCTTCAACGCTGTCTGTGTTCCACTTGAGGATGCTGAGCTCCTCAGCAATGTTCCCGTTATCGTCCAGCAGCTTTAGCACAGGGTCCGAGCCTCGAACATACTGGAACAAATGCAAACAGAACATCTAGAATTAAGCAGTGTATAAACCAATTATACAAGCAATACAATCTTTCTAGACCTATGTTAATATATTGTACCAAATAATTGTATTTTATATTTACACATACACTACCATTCAAATGTTTGTGGTGGGTGAGATTTCATTTTTTTAAATGGATACTGTTAGCATAGTAATCCCAATAAGTGACAAAATAATGCAAACATTTTCCTATTTACATGTTGTGATCTGTATAGTCACAGCGTGTACAAATAACAAGGCTATATGAGACAGAGACCATTTTTAATCGTATAAATACTGGGAACTATATTCTCACTAGGCGTAGGAGCACAGCTAATGTTACTTGGGCGAAGTGGCTACTTGGGCGGAGTGATTAGCGCAGCACACGAGACACCTTGTTGATGGTTCCGTAAACAAAACAAATGACTAGCTAGATGTGACTCGTGATCATGGAAGATTTCTCTGCCCTAATACACCCGGCAGTTGTCGTTTTTTCCCCCCATTGTGACAAGATCAACTGGAAGAAACGCCCCATGCCGAGTGAACCTAATGGTCAGCTGTCCACCAAGTAAGTGATTTTGTTATAATGATCACGAGCAGTGTGTTCATGACAACACAATAATAACAATAAAGGGGATACACGGAGCCCCTATTCACGTAATAGTGTCACTACTAAGGTTATATTACATTAGCCGCACTTAACCGCAGCAACAGGTGATCCAATTTGTACTGTCTTTATTATCGATGGGATGGCTGTATCCTTTAGCACACATTTCATGGTCCGTGTGGTAACTTGCATTTTTTTCAAAACAGTCGTCTACAGTAAAATGTTCAGAGCAAACAAAATACTTTGTGATAGTGTTTACAGGTGTGTTTGGATCTATTTCCAGTGCAAGTAGCCATCGATTCATCAGGTTAGCGTTTTGGGCTGGAATTCTATGAAACATCATAGTATTACCTGGTCTCCCCTGTACGGACTTATCTAACTCTGGGGGATACTGTGAATAAGCTAAAGTCCCAAAAAGTCAGAGTGTTCCTTTAAGTGATAATTTCTTTAAAAAAAAAAAAAAAAACTACAGGCTTTTGAATAGTAGTGTATGTCCATGCCCATGTTTATTACCTTTATGATTACATCTTTTTTTTCCACTATTAACTATTACCAGAAACCTTTTTGTACCTTGATCTGAAGACCCCTGAACATCTTTGGCTTGTCACTCCTGACAAAAGCTGAAGGAAAATAGTCACAAAAATGAGTGTTTTGTAACAGGAGAGCAAAAGTAAACACTCTACTAGTCTGTTCCACACAACAACAGCTGAACTGCTGTAACAGCTGCTACAAAAAAAACACCCGTTGAAGCATTTCAAATTAATTTTGCTACATTTTCTATGCCATTTTACATAATCAAGCAGTCTAAATTAGTCATATTTGAGGTCAAATACCCAACCTACCTTGGACTTGAGGGAACCTCCCCAGTTTTCATCCACAGACCTCAAGGATGGCTCCTGGATAGAGCTGTCAGAAAAAGAACAAATATGCATAAATATGGGTACAAACTATTTTCACACTGACAAATCTAATTAATAAATAATACTGGTCTTTGTAATAATGACTTAATTAAAATCAAAAGATACGACACCAAATAATCAAGACCATGGCCTCTGGCTTGGATCTAAATATTTGTGCTTTGACAAAAAGCTTTGCACATTTTTCATTGTTTTCCTTAAAGCTCCAGAGCTCCATGTTCACTGTAAGAAAACGACCTTGTGATCTGGCACAGAGGCTGAACTCACCTTCCTGGACTCCAGCTGAGCCTCCTCTTGGCAGCACTGCCTGCAGGGCAGCTCTAACTGGCCCAGGCTGAACTGACCCAGGAGATCACAGGAGCTGCACAGGAGATTGCTGGAGAAGCCCATCTCCCTGCAGGCCTCAGAGGAGAGCTCCGCTCCATAAGACGCCAGCTAAGTCAGGAAGATTTCAACCACATTTTACACATGAATCAAGCAGTAGATACAATTCTCTAAGCACTTACACCAGTTGAGCTTTAAGTCAACATCTCAAACCTACTGGAAATTCTCAGCTGTTTTCTGAGAGCATCTTTAATCTAATGACCCTCAAAGGCAACGTCAGAGAACAAGGAAAATTAAGGGGAGAAGCACAGGTGCAGGAACTTGCCAGCTTTGGCTACACAGCTATGATAACAAGACTATTCTGTTAATAGCTAGTGGTTGACACATCTGCCTCCTAGTTACAAATGATGTAATTGAATATAAAAAATAAACAGTATAGCTGATACGTTTCTGTTTAAGAATAAACATCATTCATTTTGGAATGAAGGGAGATTTAAAATTTTGAGACCAGTGTTATTATAGTTAACTAAAACTGCAAGTAAAATTTTTAACCGTAAAATAAACCTGTTGAAATAAAACTTAACTGGAATAAAAAAATGAAAAAAAAATTCAGATAGTTGCCAAGGTAACATTATTTTAACTTGGGAGAAAAATAAATACACACACACACACAAACATATATACATGCATGCATACATACATACATACATACATACATACATATATATATATATATATATATAAATAAATTAAAATTATAATAACATTTTATATCTATGATACTAACAATAACACTGTTTGAGAGTTTATAATTGAATTGCAATGACTTAAGAAATTGTGTGGACCTGGAATCTGATTGAATTTCATTTTTTATACCCCATAATATCGTCCTTTCTAAGTTTAATCAAGCCTTTATAGTAATTTGTTTCCTCTCCAAACACGATAATGGAGCAGCACTTCGTGAATCTGCTTCCTTGTTCAGAGCACTATCAGCTAACGTAACTTGGAAAATCCCAAAAAACGGCAAATAAATCATACATCCACTTCTGTAAAGATAAAAACATATTTTACATAACTAATGTTTATTTAAAAAGTTTAGTAACGTTATATCTACAAGTTATTTGCAGGTGAAGTTAAACTAGTTAACGTAATAGTTTTAGAACTTAATCATTAACGTTACATATCATATGAAAACCACTGTCTCAAACTTTTTGCAGTAGGTTAGGTGCAAAGTTTGTTAATGTCACGGTAAGAAATTAAATCTGCGATATTATAGATTTGCATCACATTATATTTACACTATCTGCCGGATGAGCCACGTCATTAGCTAACATTAGCGAGCCGGCTAACCGGTGCATTGAACGTAAATAGTCCACATTTTACATAAACATGTGTATTACTTGTCATTCTTGAGTGTCTTCTTTCAAAGATGAAAATGTACGGATGTTGTTTCTTCACCTACCGTTTGTAATAATGGCAATAACCAAAGCAGGTACACCTCTCCCGCCATGAGTGTTTCTCTTCCACTCTTTCACTTGGCAGGAAGTGCGTCACACACACTGGGCTTATTAATAAAAGTCTTACCATAACCAGATAACTATTTGAAAAAAAAATATCATCTTCAACCTTGATTGAAATAAAGAGCAGACTGTTTTAAAAATTGGCGACAAAGGGATTTAACAATAATAGGTAGTCTTTTTAACTAAACTTAAGATATGTATCATTGCAAAACTGGAAATAAGGTAATTTTATGTGATCTCTTGCTTAATTGTATGCAATAAATATTTTTGAAAATTATAGGAAGTATTTGTACATGATCTCTGATGGTAAATATTATGTGATGTCAGAGCAGTGAATGTAGAGCAGTCGTATTTGAGTGAAGTGAGATTCTCCAGTCACAGAGCGACAGCTGATCCACGAATGCGCATGCGCACTGACACAACGTGCCTACACTTCCTAGCATTGAACAACAACTGAACATCCACTCCAGCTGCTTCTCAAGTGAGGGATAGTCTGAGCTGATCGGATTCAATAAGCATACAGCATTTTGTGCTGAACTGGTTTTGTAGTTGTTTGTGTTTATATTGGACTCTGGGAATCATGAAATAGCAGCCCTGCTCGTTTCATCCATAAACTGAGTGTCATAAAGTTATCTATCACGGCATGTCCTCTCTGTGCTGGATTTTTTGATGGGGTTTTTAAGGTTAAAGATGCCGCCGAAGTTTCAGCTCCTGGCTCTGTTGGCCTTCGCCATTGCGATGATCTTTTTGGAAAACCAAATTCAGAAGCTCGAGGAGTCGCGGGGGAAGCTGGGTAAGAACCTTTCCTTTCTAATAAGGTGTCTTTAAATCATTTGTAGACTTGACAACATTTTCGTGGTTTGATTTGTTTCCCCCGTACTATTTTAAGGGAGGTAATGATCATTGGTGTGTATGTTTATACTACATGGTCCATCATGTCTCAGGCAGCAGCTGGATTTTAATTCAGGCAGGACCCAGTATCAGTTTTGACTCTATTAGTTGTGCAGTGGATATTTTCCTTCGTCAGTACTCAAGCATGTTGCTCAATTATGCTTGAGTCTTCAGGGACAAAAGAGGCAGAAGAACTGAGGGACAGCTGAAGAAATAAAAGCTTGTTTACAAAGCATTATTTTGGATTAATCTATTCAACATGTTTGCTAACATTCTCCAGCTTATTGTGTGTGTATTTTATTGCCCATAAATATTGCTCAATACTGTTAAATATAAAACCACAATTATTTAGTTATAATAACTACTGACCAATACAAAAAAATCACGTCAATGAACGAATTAATTTAAATTACAGTGTGCTTTCAAACTGATGTTCACCTCCATCAACTGAATTGTTACCACAGTCAGAAAATCTTTGTATTGACAAAATCGCCATCAACACATATTAAATTAATTTAGTCATAAAGCCATTTCTTTTTCCCCCCTTACTGTTTCTAGTTATTAACAGGACCTGATTAGAACTAGAGGAGTTATCAAAATATCTGGGTCTGTACGATTTTCACATGTAGACTAAACTAATATTTATAAAACTGATGTACTATTCATATCATTCAGGTATAAGAAAGATTTATGCAACAACTTTTAACCATTTAAAATGTTGGGGCTCAAGATTAATTTTATTGAATAAGATTGCATTCAGTTAATCAAAAGATGTTTATAATGTTACAAAATACTTATATTTAAAAAAAAAAAAAAAATCATATTTATATTTTCAAATATCATCAAAAAATTCTGAAGGAAATATCACAGTTTCCACAAAAAAATTAAACCGCACAGCTGATTTCAGCACTGATAATAATAAGAAATTTTTCTTGAGCAGCAAATTAGAATAATTTCTGAAGGATCATGTGACACTAAAGACATTGTAATGAAAATTCAGCTTAACCATCACTGGTATAAATTACATTTGTATAAAAAAAAGCTATGTTAAATTGCAATAGTATTTCTTAATATTACGGTTGTACTGTGCAAGAAATACAGCTTGGTGAGCTTCTTTCAAAAATGTAAATATTTTACCAGCCCCAAACATTTGACGTGTCGTATGTGAACGAGTTTGCATGTTTTCATCGCAGGAGAAAATATAGATATCGTATATCATGAAAATATATATGAATATAATTACCTACAATTATACAAACTGTAGAACTCACAAGAGCTAAGTGAACAGTTGAAGCAGGTGAAATGGCTGAAAGAAAAATTATATATATATTAAACGTTTTCATAAATATCATTACTCTAGTCTTCTGTCACATGATCCTTCATGTTCGAATCTTTGCAAAATGTGTGTATATATATATATATATATATATATATATATATATATATATATATATATATATATATATATATATATATTTATAATATCATCAGAATTAAAAGAACCAAAGACTAAAACTACTTCAGTCTGTGTGTATTGAATTGATTTAATACACGAGTTTCACAATATGAGTTGAATTACTGAAATAAATGAACTTTTCCATGACATTCTAATTTATTGAGATTCAGAATATATGCTAAAATATTTATTAAAAGGTAAACAAGGAAACATTTTGCCATATAAACTTTTTTTTTGCACTTTTTACAAAATAATGTTTGTGACAGTTGTGCTTTAAAACGTAAAATCAGCCGCTTATGTTCGTGTTTGTCCATCACTAAAATACAATAAATTATAATTTACGTAAAAATCCCAACTTTGTGCTGATCCGCAGCCCCTTATAGAAATATGAATGCTCGGCTCGCTAATGGAAAATAGTTCGATTCAGCCTGAAGAACACAGAGGTGCCATCACCAAGCATTTATTTGTAAACAATAACTTTATGTAACTAAAATGACCGGTTATTACAGATAATAAGTTACGATTGTAGAGTTAGCATATAATATTTCTGTAATATGGCCAAATCACTTACAAAATCGTACACAAAGGAATGCGCATGATCATGCTTCAAGCGTCTACACCAATAATATTTGCTGTTTTATAAACCAGTAGAATTAGGGGTGGACACTGGGCAGAGTGAAATGTCACCATGCCCCAATGTGTTGCCCCGCCCCATCGGCCAGGCTGCACCCTGGGGCTATACTCGGGATATCTGGCTATCGATTTTGTGAGCGCTGATAACAAGTCTGTCTGTGGAAGTAAAAGGTTTTCTGCTTATTACCGTACATCTAATCTATTGTAATGAACGAAATCAGTTAATTTAAACATCTGTCGAGTACATGTGTCAGCAGGGCTTTTGTATTTTGGTTGAGTGCTGTGATTCCAAACACAGGCCACATGTTTAACTTGTGACGCGTCAAAACCACCTGCCTGAGTGATCGGATATGGGCTATTTCATGTCAAATACAGGCTATTCCAAATGCTTCACCGTTTGGATTGTAACGCATCATACCTGTTTCACAGCACCTCCACAGAGATGTATCTTTGCCATATTCATTATAGTTATTATAGTGCTTTGTATGTTTGAATGAGCAACATTCTTTCCATTAATAATAGGCAAGCTGCTGTTGTTTGGGTTAGCTGGTTCCCATCATCCACCCTCAGTTACTCACATCACCTAACAGCTTTTTGGTCTATGAATAGCTTCACAACTGCTGGGGAATATGAGACCTGTTAGCAGGCGGAAAGGTGAGAGGAAGGTTTTCCATCTGGTTAGACCTGGAGAAAGCTATCAGTCTCAGCACTGCAGAAATTGATGGTGTTTTTGAATCTGTCATCTGGTTTGAGAACAAATGGAGTCTCTAGCACATACCTAGTGTAAACTGTTTGATTCATTTGACTCAATATTTTAACGGTGTTTTTACTGAGTATATGTTGTGTCACATTTTGAAATGTTGATTTATTATTGTTCCATTTGCTCTAATGATGGCATCTGACATATACTTTCACGGTTCATGAGCATCGGAAAGTTATTTGATATCTAACCTGATAGTAATTTGTCTCCATGTGCTAATAGAAGTTCTGGGATTCCCTTTGAACATGTTTCAGATCGTACTGTTAGCCCTGATGGGACTGTGGAAAAAGCAAAGCCTATGTGTTACAGCTTGTAGGGTTGTTTGCCGTTAATTCGTTTGGCATTTTTGAACAATATAGGTTAATCTTTACTTTTTAAATTGTGTTCATTGAACAGTAGGTATGATTGGGAACAACTTTTTTACGTTTATTACGCCGGCTCAACATCGAGATGTCTGTCAGCTATCAGCAATGGACGTTGGCATCGTCTATCGACCCAACCCTAATGGCTTGGCACTGGCACATTGACTACTGTTCATGTTTAGATCCAAAGTAGCCGTGTTTATGATGCTTAAGGACTTTGAATGGGTTATTGATTGTGGAAGGTTTTAGAGCCAGTGGATGACATAGACTAAACAAATACTTTTGTAGCCTTTTATAATTTTTTGTAGATTTAGTGTGCATTTTTAATGTTTCATTTAACAATCAAACTATTTCTTCTTAATATATATAAATTGCCAACATACTATTCAAAAGTTTTTGATAAGAAGTCATCTCTTAAAGCTGCATTTATTTGATCAAAAAATACAGTAAAAACAGTCAAATTGAAGTATTATTACAATGTAACTGCAAAAAATAAAACTTTTACAATTTTAACTGTAAAAGAATGTAATATTTTAAAATGTTTATAATTTATTTTGTTTTTGTGAAAACCTGTATATAAAAGAAAGCCATTATAACATTTGTGTAAAAATGTAGAAACATTGGACATAAATATGGGGTAATATTGTGCAGCAGCAATCATCATAACAAAAAAGGAACCTCATCGCAAATCTATAGGGCCCCATTCTTATATTTTCCCTGGGGCTTAAAATTCACCCCTGCATACTAATCTTACATATCAATAGCAAATCTCACACAAACAACAGTTATCGGTGTCAGTTGGTACATCCTGTTGTGTGTAACCAGATGGTACATAAACTGGGGCAGATTATGAGCTCAATGCTTTACTAACTGTTTATTAAAACTTCAAAGCCCCCCTGAATACCAGAGGCGTACAGCTGCTTGCATTTCTTAGTCTGTTTTTATGGTCTCTTTGTACGCAGGACATACTTCAGGCCTGTTTTTCTTTTGTTCTTAATGCACTGCACAACTCCATTTCTCTTTCTCAGCCTTGGTCCTTCTGCCAAGGCTGTAAATGGCATTGTGTTATGATAATGCAACTTCTGGAGCTAACAAGCTTGAACATAAACTGACCCCACAGTGACCTCCATGTAGAGTCTCTCAGAGGCAAACATTACTCAAATAATGTATTTGTTCTATCTAAGGAAAGACTGTAACCTGATTTGAATCATTGAAAAGACATCAGTCAGAGTATAACTTGTCAGGTTTGGCAGCTGACTGCAATAAATCCTCTTCTCCTCCTGAGCAGCCTGACACTTGTAGATCTTAAATTTCATTTCCCTCATCTTATTATTTCTGGCCTTTACTGGAACAAGACACTCAACTTTACCATTAACATTTTTCATTTCACATTTATTATATTATATGTTAAGTTTTGTATCTGTTCATGGTTCATTAGGGGTTTAATGATATACCAGTGCCTCTAGTTCGTATCACGGTTTTGGAGCGTCGGTTCGGTACGGTTCTGTTTGCTGTGTGGTTAGGGTTCATTGCATGACACCAGCAATGCTAAAGAACACTAGATTCACTTTTAACTTAATAATAATAATTATAACAATAATCATTGTACTTCTGAAGAGTTGCTTATCAGAGAACTCGGTGTTGTAAAAGCCAGTAGAAGTGAATATCAACTGTCTTCCATAGCATCAGACACACACTGTCAGCCTGAGGGTCTTCTTCCTGCCTGTCTGTTTTTAAAAGAGCCTTTCACTCAGGATAATGCATCAGTTGTGTGCTTATCAAGTAGGAAATATGTAAAGAGTAAGGACACACCGATGTATCAGTCACCGATATTTATTTATCCTATAAACCTATAACCTATATAGGTAAATAAACCTATATTTACCTATAAATTCAGATGACTCTTTTGCCGTAAAATTTCCCATCACAGTTCATCACACAAAGAACAAACAATTTTTGTTTAGAGGTGAATTACTACTATTAAAGGGTAGATTTTGATATTTTATTAATGGGGCCATAATTCTTTAGGTTTAGTCTTCATTTTACCGGAGTGTTCTTTTTCTCTTCACGATTTTATTGGAATAGTTTTACCCAAAAATAAAAATTTGCTGAAAATCTACTCACCCTCAGGCCTCCCAAGATGTAAATGAGTTTGTTTCTTCATCTGAACAGAATTGGAGAAATTTAGCATGACTTGTACACCAATGGATCATATGCAGTGAATGGGTGCTGTCAGAATGAGAGTTTAAACATTACAATAATCCTCATGATGGACTGTAGTCCATCAATTAATGTATTGTAAAGTAAAAAGCAGTGTTTGTAATAAATCCATAATTAAGACATTTTAACTTAAAAACAAGTCCTCTATCCATAATATTGCTTTCTCCATTAAAAAAGTCATCCCGTCTGAATCAGGAGAGGAATATGCTTAAGCAAAAACTGTTCTAAATCAATATGTTTAGTGGATTTTGATGTGAGAGGACAAAAGGACTTTTTATTGGAGGAAACATTCTTATGGAAAAGAGATGATTGTGGCCAGAAGTGATGGTTTAAAGCCAGAACACTTAATGATGGATTTGTTTCTTACAAACATGAAGCTTTTTACTTCACAAGATATTAATTAATGGACTGGAGTTGTGTGGATTACTTGATAATTATCGTGATGTTTTTAGCAGCTGTTTGGACTCTCGTTCTGATGGCACCCATTCACTGCAGAGGATCCATTTGTGAGCAAATGATATAACACTAAATTTCTCCAAATCTGTTCCAATGAAGAAAAAAACGCATATTCATTTTGGCCAAAGAGTGACTGTTTTTTTGTTTGTTTGTTTTTTAGCAAATTTACCTTTTTTGAGTGAATTATTCCTTTAAAATGCCATTTGTAGGGATATTCCAAATGAAAGTGAACTACTGAACCCTTCCAAGAAGTCCGTTATCGAAGGAAACATGCGATGGTCACTTTATAGATGTTGATTTCCATTTATGATCATGTGATCTTCGGTTAAGATGTGCATGCAGCGGCCATTGTGTCTGCAAGACTGCAAGTGCACGTGAAGTGTCCCATTTGGGAGAGGGCATAGAACATTGGTGGGCATTATGCAAATGTAGCCATCACAGAAGTGGGATTCGAATTATTAAAGACTCGTTTAATCTGATCAAAGTAGATTCTTTCTCTTGGGGGACAAAAACTTTATTTGTCGTGCACTTTCGGCTTTACAACTTTGCAGAACATTTACATTCAAAGCTACATGACAATATTCAATATTCGAAATGGCATAATAGGGGCACTTTAAAAATAAATACTAATAATAAAAAAAATAGATTCTGGCAAATACGGTGTTTTTTTAACTTTGTCAAAAATCTATATTTGAAATATAATTAAATATATGAATTAAATTGGAACATAATTGTTATTGTCAAGTATAAGTTCCCACTTGGGATTTGTAAAATTATTATTATTATTATTTGTATTAATATTATTATTATCTTAAAGCCTTTTTGTGCAAGGTCACTGAGCCCACATGCTCAAAATCATGTAACTGCAATGTATAGTGCTGAAATCGAATAAAAGACATTTTCTTTTAGGAGATAATTATTCGTCCAGTATTCTTTGCAATTTTGCTCCTTCAACATACAGTACTTGTAGTATTCCTTTTTTTTTTTTTGTAGTATTGAATTTTGTATTAATGTCTCCTCATCTTCTCCGCCTCCATTGCAGAACGAGTCATTGCCAGACACGAGGTACGAGAGATTGAGCAACGGCACATTCAAGAGGGGGCGAAGGTGGCCCTGGTCGAGGAAGATGATCTGGTGGTCATCTACAACCGAGTGCCCAAAACAGCCAGTACCTCCTTCACCAACATCGCCTACGACCTGTGCAACAAGAACCACTACCATGTGCTGCACATCAATACCAGCAAAAACAATCCCGTCATGTCTCTTCAGGATCAGGTCAGTTTTGATTCACTTGTGCATGTTCCCATTCACAGCCATCCAGACAACAGATTATCACACTGGACCGTTTCCATTTACTGAAATGAACCAAACAGCCTCTATAGCCCCTTTCACACTGCACGTCGGACCCGCAATATTCCCGTAACATTGCCTGGTCGCCTTCTGTGTGAAAGCAACCACGTCCCGGAATGGATTACCGAATCGAACCCGGGTCGGGGACATAGTAACATTGCGGTAATCGATCCGGAACGAGCGCTGTGTGAACAAAAGCCAGATCTAATTCGGTATCGAAGTGATGACGCGCGTTATCGCGCGACTTTTTTACCGGCTGTTTTGAAGGAAGATCAACATTCGCGACGAAAACATATGTGCAAACTGTAATGAAGCAGAGATCAGTTAGTTCCTCACTTTCCGCGCTGACACTGAGATCGTTTGCTTGCTTCAGTTAACGTATAACGTGCCAAGCGTTGTCGACTCGTACATTACACGTCACGCGCTGATGTCACGTGTCGTTACGGGATCTTCAAGGGTTGTGTGTGAAAGCACGCACATATACCGGGTCATCACTGGCAGTGTGAAAGTGCCAAATCTAGCGACCAGGAAACAATTACAGGAACACTTTACCCCTGTATTTGCCGGAATGGCAGTGTGAAAGGGGCTTAAATGACACAAAGCATTTCCTTAATAGTGCCCTGCAGCAGATGTTATAGTATGATGGCTTTATATTATCCTGAGGCATTAGGGGACTTAAAGTTGGCAATCATTAAACTGTTGATTGTTTTTTCAGAGCAAATCCTTAAGGGATCTGTTTTGTATTATATTTTTCTAAATTCATGTTTCAGGTACGGTTTGTAAAGAATGTGACGTTATGGAAGGAGATGAAGCCTGCGTTCTACCATGGACATGTTTCCTTTCTGGACTTCACCAAGTATGCGTTATGTGCTCCTGTCATTTTGCTATTTCAACCTGTCGTGGTCGATGTGTTTCGCCCGAGTAATTCTGTATAGAGTGGTTTCAGCTTTTGCATTCAGTGCCAACATCATTGAAAGATGATTTGCCAATGTTCTGCATCACTAGAATCCTACATTAGCCACTCATTCATTCATATCCATTGAAAGGATGTTGTTTTACATTCCCAACAACCCAAAAAGGAAGTTTAATGCTGCTGACTCCTGGTGGCTATGAAAGGAATTGCAGCAAGCCTCTCACAGCTCATTATAAACAATACAATCATATTGTTAGTTTCGAGTGTTGTGCGTCTTCCCATACCTTACCTACATACATGAAGCAACTATTTAATTATGCCTAGATGCCCCAAATATGTGTTAGCCTTATTATACTAATACAAATACTAATACCAGTCCCTTTCCCATTTCATTACCAGATTTGGAGTGAAGAAAAAGCCTATTTACATAAATGTTATCCGGGACCCTATTGAGCGTTTGGTGTCTTACTACTATTTCCTGCGCTTTGGTGATGACTACAGACCAGGCCTGCGACGCAGAAAGCAAGGGGACAAAAAGGTGAGTCTGGTGGTTCAAGTGTTCGATGAAGTTACTTCGTCTACTTTTATCCTATTGTTAATTTGAATGAATTTCACAACTATAAGGTACCTAGGTTTAAGTTCACAAAATAAATAAATACATTGTGTTAGTAAATAATTATTACAAAATAATAATAATATTATTATTATTAGAAAATTTTATATTAAATATTTTAATATTATTATTATTTTGTTTAACTGTTTAATTTAATAATATAAATATCATTATGTAAAAAGTACAAATACAATTTAAAGTTATATTCTTAAATAATAAAATTATAAATTATTATTACTATAAATAATGATTAAATTAATGAAAGAACTATGAGATTCTCTTTGAAGTGTATATTTTGGGTTTGATAACTTGGAAAGTTAAGTAAACTTGAAAGTAAAGTAATTAGTAATCGGATTACTTCTTAAATGCAGTAATCACTTACGTAATCAGATTACAATTTTAAAGAAGTAATTAGTAATCTGTAGTGGATTACTTTTTTTGAGTAACTTTCCCCAACACTGGACATGGCGTTACAAAATAAAAATAGTGATAAAACACTATTACTTCCATTACTATAACCACAAAATGATCTTCTTTGCTGTTAAAATAAAGCTTTTTTGGCTTGTTTCTTGCACGCTGAACTCAGAGATCTGTGTGTGTTTCAGACGTTTGATGATTGTGTAGCTGCTGGAGGATCTGACTGTGCTCCAGAGAAACTGTGGCTTCAGATTCCCTTCTTCTGTGGTCATTACTTTGAGTGCTGGTAGGCTCTGTCTTTCTGAGTAATTCAGATCTACCACTTTTAGGACTCTCGGTACATTTTCTCAATCACCTTTCCACAGGAACATTGGCAGCAAATGGGCTTTGGAGCAAGCCAAATACAACCTGGTGAATGAATACATGTTAGTCGGAGTGACGGAGGAGCTGGAAGACTTTGTTATGATGTTGGAGGCAGCCCTCCCTCGCTTTTTTAAGGGAGCCACAGAGCTCTTTCGGACAGGTATGTTTGCAGAGAGAAAGTCCTTACAAATCTATTAGATAATGACTGTTTTTGTTAAATGTTTGTGTCCATTTCTAAAGGGAAGAAGTCGCACCTAAGGAAAACGAGTGAGAAGAAGCCGCCCACAAAAGAGTCTATAGCCAGACTGCAGCAGTCAGACATCTGGAAAATGGAGAATGAGTTTTATGAGTTTGCACTTGAGCAGTTCCAGTACGTCCGGGCTCACGCGGTGAGAGAAAAAGATGGAGAACTGTACCTACTGGCACAGAACTTTTTCTATGAGAAAATCTACCCAAAGACTAGCTGAGACTCATAACGCTGTACGCTGTGGTCAGAAACACTGGAGGCAGGATTCAATACGTTCTGCCTGACCGCTCTCCATCTGGAAGAGTGCATTTAGAGCAACTGAAACTAGTCCGTGCCACAGGGAAGAGTCTTGGGGCCAAATACCTGTCAAGAGCTTTATCCCCCCAATACATATCGTCTCAAAGAAGGCTTAAAAGCTCTCTAATGCGCTTTGCAAGTGACTGAGGTCTTGTTCGTGTCATTTTATCAAGACAACCATCACCTTTCTGCCATAGGGATTTCATACAGGTGCTGCCACATTTCAGAATGTTTTGTTATTGTATTAATTTAATGCTTTAAGGTTTTTTTGTTTGTTTTTTTTTGACTGATTAATGCTGTTTTGGGAGTTTTAACATCTTATTTTAAAGTACCGATGACTACTAAACATTCTTGAAGCTCTTTATCAAGCTGAAAGAATTTGTAATTTAATAATAAATGAAATGAGGAATGCTTTATTTCTTTGACTTTTTAAAATGTTGAACTCATATGTCTTGTCCTTGAAATACCAGCATTTATTTGTTGGTGAAAAAATTATCCACATTTGCCGCTTGCTATTTTTAAAACCGAACCCAGTCCTGCTTTTTTTTTTTCAGCAATTGCAGGTAATATATTTTTAGCTACAATTATATGTAAAACTGGTCATAAAAGTTACAGTTGGACCAAAAAATGTAATGTATGGGAGGATAAAGAATTGAAGTTAAACTGCTTATCTGCACGTGGATCGTTGTACTGTTAGTGGTTCTTGGTAAACGGCAATTATTTTGTTTTAATTTGCTTTTATATAATTTCTGACTGTATTATTTTGATTGTTTGATAAAACACTTTTTTTCAAGGACTTCTCATAGCAACATAACATTAGTCTGCTGCTTTGATTCCGAGATCATGGACTGTAAATGTGTTCATTGAAAGAAAGACTCTGACTTCATCGAGACTGTGCCTTTTTCCCTGAAACACAGAGCTGTTATTATAGCCAGTGTAAATATGACTTGACGTCTCGGCATATAAATTGATAAGGAATTGTTTTACAATTTGAAATGGGTACAGTTGCATTGATTGTCATTATTAATATCAGTGTGCAAATGGGCAACCATCATATGAAATTGTTTGCCTTGTTGATGGTACTACAAGAGTGGAACTAATGAATTTTGAAAATGGAAATCTGCGTCCTGAGTACAATTCCAGTGTTTATGTACATCTTTTCTAAACACACATTTGTGCATGAAATGGGTGCTGGATTGCAGTTGCCCCTAAAGTCTTCAAGACACAATAAGTAGAACAGTAGAATATGTACAAAATATTATAGACGTTCTCGTAGATATTTTTTGAGTATCAAAACCAATATGTACTGTATAAGAAACACTAGAGTAACCTGTACATATACGTTGTATTGGTTTTATATCTCTATTTCGCAGTACCATCATGTGAGCCTGTATTTGTTTTTGTTTTGTTTTTTAATTAATGAAACTCCAGGAGCTTTGCTTTTTTTTCTGCTGTCATGGATTTAAAAACCGATTTTTGGATATGTCAGCCACATTAAAAATAGTTTGATTTCTTTTTCTTTTTTTTGTTAGTCGCTTATCAATAATGTAAATTTGATCAAATATCTCAGTATTTTCTGTCTGCTAAGAGTTGTTGTATTTATTTATTCAAACAAAGGAGAAACTAATATATATGGAGGCTTATATTTCATTTAATATTCTGACAGCGCAAACACAAATTAAACAGACGGTTCAAAGGTTAAGGGTCAGTAAGATTTTTCTCATGTTTATGAAAGTCTCTTATGCTCACCAATGCTGCGTTTATTTGATCAAAAAAATAAAAATAAAGCAGCATCATGAAACATTATTATAATATAAAATGACTGTTTCTATTTTTTTATATTTTCAAATGTTACTTATTCCTGTGATAGTAAAGCTGAATTTCCAGCAGTCACTACTCCGGTGTTCAGTGATCCTTCAGAAATCATTCTAATGTGCTGATTTGCTGCTGAAGAAACATGGATTATTATTATCTATGTTGAAAATAGTTGTGCCGATTCATGTCTTCGTGATACGTTTTTCTTCAGGATTCTTTGATGAATAGAATTGAGATCAAGAGAACAGCGTTGATTTGAAAACTTTGTCTTTACTCTCCTTTTTGTCCAATTCAAGGCATCATTTCTGAAGAACAGTTTTAACTTCTTTAAAAATATATATTACTGACCCCCAAATTTTGAAAGATGGTCCATGTATGTCTTTTCATAGAGAAAAAAAACATGTAGGCAATAAAGCTCAGGGGAAAATTAGATAAAATGTCCCAGGTCCTTGCAGTGTCGTTGCTCCTCCGTGGGACTCGAGACCGTGAGTGTAGCTCAGGTGTAGCTCATTATCATTTACTCCACCGGCCTGGCTCCGCCCCCACAGCTCTCGGCCCCGTCCCACTCGTCTCACGCCACAACCCTCTTTGATCTAATATAACTGGGTGTAACCCATTGGTCTACCATCTCCTCTTCTGCAGAAGCTTTCACCATTGACATTATAGAAACACACAAGATGTGCTGAAGCTGTGCACCGCTGCAATATCCATGTTATCTCATCAGAGCACATACATTTAATAAACAGAGCTTTTGATATGCTTTCCAGTCTGTCCCAGTGGAAATGTAATCAGCAACACAATTAAAGCAGTATTGAGTCATTCTTTCAATGGCCTGGCCTAGATAATAGTGTAAATAATTAATTTTTCTATTAACTCATTGTTGTCTCTCCAGCTTGTCTCTCTCAGCACACTGGGAACAGATACCAGGATGCCTTTCAGAGATATAATTTTTCTAATTAGCACTCGAATGAAGGGCTGTCTGTAGTCTCTGATGGTCATTGTTGGGGGGTTTTACCTCCCCCCAGTTAGATCATGATGGGTGATTGAGCTGTCACAGCAACAAATAAAGGGCCTTTCAAACAATCCCTTTCTCTGTTTGATCGACAGTCAGGCTTCCCTTCATTTTTAATGAACATCATAATTGTTGGCTATTGTCAGTGGGGAGAGGATACATTAATTAGGGGGAAATTGTTTTGTTAAAATAACCAGCTAAAGTAATTCGGTAGATTTGTTTGGAAATGTCCTTCTAATTGCCAGAACAGAAATGCACATCATTGTCAAATGTTTCACAGATTCAGTTATTGAGCAATGATGAAAATCTTGTGCTTAAAAGACTTCGGCCCTTTCCGGCTCTAAATAATGAGTCCTCTGTCTCACGCTTTCTATCTGATGTTTATCTAACTGTATGTGCTCAGAAAGCTCGCGCTCTTTGTTAATGTGACTCCTGTGCTTTACCTGAACCATCATAACATGCCTCTGCTCAGTCAACAATTAAAGTAATGGAGCTGTGGAGAAAATGACTTATTTTCCATTACACCCCCCTCCTACCACACAAATTTCGAACTGCACTCCGCCATTAGATCAACGACTGTGACCTCATTACATAAACATAATGATCCAGGAGATGGGGGGGTTGCTGGTCTCGTTTACAGGAAATCTAGACTGGCAAAACCAACAGTAGGGGCTGAAAAAAGTAATAGCTCATGCAGAACATAGTTAGTCTGGTTTCATGCACATTCAAATGCGTCCATATGTCTCTTTTTAATATTATTACATCCGTTAATGTTGGATAAATAGGCTAGGATAAAACCAAACATTGAGTTAGAAGGCTTTAGTTCCTCAAAGCAAACAGCACACTTGCCTATTAACACTAAGCCACCGTTACGGCTTCGTCATGTCATCAGAGACTCATTTTCTGCATTGAATAGTGACATAATACACTATAATGAGTGACAGAAGCCGACAAACACAGCCCTCTCCCCTCTTTCCTCCCTCTCAGCTCCTACATCTCTGTAATCTAGAGTGTGCAGGTTTGAATTAAGATCAATTGTCAAGATAAAACCGTTTTCACTGGTTCCCATGACTACCACTTTTCACCCAAACTGCTTTGATTATATTTAATCTGATGGTAATCGTGGCTAAATGACAGACAGATGATAAGAAAGGCAGGATCCTTTTCTCACGGATGATTTTCTATGGCCACCCAATCAGACAGCTGTCAAGGTTTCTTTTCATAGTGATTTGGCCGTGACGCTGCGTGTGTGCTGTAATTAGCTCTTTAATATGGGTGATTAAGGCCCCATTGTAACTGACACCGAATGAGAAATGTGAGGCAGTCCATCTAAACTTCTTCAAGTCAGTTTGACAAATCAATTTCTGACAGCTAATTTTGTGATTTACAATTAAAATTTAAATAGTACATTAAATATAGTGAAATGCTAGTGCAAATGACGAACGCGCAATGTTGACAGCATCAATAACGTACTAGCATCTAAATACTGCATCTGCAGCCGGGCTGCTTCAGCGAGAGAGACCACAATTTAAGTGAGTGGTGATTGGCTGAAGCGCGCCTGACGTCACCTCACGGATGTTTAAAGGGGATAGAAGTCCGGTAATAGAGCAACGTAAAGAGCGCCGTTAATTTACAACGGTCAGACCTTATGAGGATATACAAGCGAGACGTCATATAGTTAAATGAAGTTATATCCGCGTTTATGACCTCTGCTTTTTGCCTGAAGACAAGCTATGGACCGGCGTCTGCGTCTATCCGAGCTGACTGACTGAACGCGATCATCTGTTCTGTCTTGATGACTCTGTGAAATCATCTGAAAGTTGTGAAGCAGGTGAGTGTGTCAATCAAGTATAAGTGTGTTAACTTGTCTACTTTGATAAATTGTTTATCTGTCAGTGTCATACAGATAGAGGCCCACCGGTCAAATTAATTTATTGCCTACTTACAAACTAATTGAATACAGTTTGTGTTTGTTGTCAAGTTAGTAACATCTGTTCAGTTGACATGCATTCTATTCTAGGTAGTGACCCAGTTATTATGGTAAACACTGCTTGTAATACACAACCAGCTCATGTCAGAATGGGGGCCCTGGCATGGAAGCGGTGTGTTGGATGTGGATGCAAGATTTCAGACCGCTTCCTCCTGTTTGCTCTGGATGGATACTGGCACTGCCACTGCCTCAAGTGCTCCTGCTGTCAAGCCCAGCTGGCAGAAATCGGCTCCTCGTGTTTCACAAAGCGTGGCTTGATCCTCTGCAAAAGTGACTATATAAGGTCAGACTACAGGAACAACACTGTTTTGTTATTGTCATCCTTTATAATTTACTATCATTCACACCCCAAGCTAACAAATTTTCTAGACAAACGAGAGAAATTCTATCATAGTGTACATCTAATTA
Organism: Carassius auratus; assembly: GCF_003368295.1. Classification (NCBI taxonomy): domain Eukaryota; kingdom Metazoa; phylum Chordata; class Actinopteri; order Cypriniformes; family Cyprinidae; genus Carassius; species Carassius auratus. The sequence goes on along the minus strand of NC_039244.1, from coordinate 14,381,437 downwards.
GTCTAGCAAAGACAATATAGGGTTGATTATACGCACCCTTATGTTGTTTAAAACCTGTTTGACTGTGAAAAACATTTTGAAGAATATTAGGATTTTAACACTTTCAGTTCCATACTGACTTCAACTGTATGGACGTCATTAGGAATGGAAACAGGTTAGAAACAACATGAAGGTGATTAAGATGACAGAATTTCATTTTTGGGTGAATTATCACATTAAATGAGGAAACCGTATAGAAAAAAGTTCAAATAGACTTGCTTATTAAAGATATATTTGTGATCTTGTGATGTTTACTACAGATTGTTTGGCCACAGCGGAGCCTGCAGGGCTTGCAGTAAGTCCATCCCAGCAAATGAAATGGTTATGCGAGCACAGGACAATGTTTTCCATGTCAAGGTAATTTACTCTAATAAACGGACCCATTGAAACACGGTTAATTAAAAATGATCTACAGTTTGACTCCTTAAAGTATGTATGTTGATATGCATTTTAATATGTTTCCCTCACAGTCATTTCTTTCTTTACTCTTGTAGTGTTTTGTATGCTCCGTCTGTCATAACCAGCTAGTACCTGGTGACCGTTTTCACTACACGAATGGAAAGCTGTACTGTGAGCAGGACAGACCGACAGCTTCTGCGCACAGATGCGACCACTTGGATTCACTCAGGGAGCACAACATATCTGAACAGAAGTCCTGAGCTCATCATTTTTTGCCGAACTCTGAGAAAGAGACACTAATGGAGCACCTAGTTTCATATTCAAGACCTCATATAACCCAGTAGTTGCTTTGTCAGCTACAGACCATTTTGTGAAGGTCTAATATTGTGGAAATTCAACGTATATGGTAATATCTTGCCGTTTAAATGAGGTTAACCATTGGAGCTGAAAAGCAATATCGGCGAGCATTCTTGCGTATCATAATCAATTATGAATTGGTTTTGCACGGAATGACCTTTCTTATATGTTGTGGACCTGCAATTTAGTTGTGGTGTCTGTTAGTGTTGATATAGTGCTGTGTACTTCACTTTCAGGCAGTGAAAACACACCACCTTCCTCTGGTGTGTGTGTGTGTGTGTGTGTGACATTTATCTTTTGGTTATGGGATGGCTATTCTTCCTGGTCTGCAATTACAGTATCACTGCTATTAACCTGTTCTTAAATCAATTCTGGTAGCATCCAAAGAGTCCACATTCTCTGTATCATTTGTAGCAGACCTCCAGATGATCTCTTAGAGGGCATAATGTTATTTTTTTTAATTAGAAAACAACATTCTGAGCTCACTATAAAGGACCAAACTTTAAAATGTGTTGTGTGTGTGTGTGTGTGTGTGAGAAGTAATATTTGCTTTATTCAGAATAATTAAAAATCTTTAAAACCCCCAGAAAGGATCTCTTCACAGACTTTGAGTTGTGTTTTCAGTTGTGATGCATTCTAAATGTTTTCTAAATAATGTTCTCAGACACACTTTTTATGGAGAACACCACCCTCTGTTGGCTGAAGGTAATTCTGTCACTTTCAATAGGAACTCTTTATATAAGCCTTTGTTAAAAAAATTTGCAATTTTTTTTCTTTCTTTTTTTTTTAGTAAAAGCAACATATTAAGGTATGTGCAGAAATAGTCGGAATTATGAATTTAGAAAAACAACTACTCAGAGGGACCATTATATAAAACATAAAAATTGTTTACAGAATAAATAATAAAATACACTATAAATTATTAAAACATTGATGTGTCATGCTGAATGTCATGTGTTTAAGGCCATTCCATCATATCCCAATCTCTGATTATTGTAATGTTGATATTTTCTTCTGATTAATATACCTCCTGTCTATGCTTTGCATAATTCACCAGTCTGACTTTAATGCATGTTTTTGATGAGAAATATTGATATCTGTAAAGCAAAATACATTGGGAGCTGTTATAAAATATTTCACGACAGAATAAGTGGAGCTGCTTTTATAGAGTAAATCCTTATTGAATGACTATTGCTGCTTCTGCAGAGTAAATCTAAATCAATTGACCAGAAGAAAAAAATAAATAACTCACTGAAATGAATGTGGTCCTGCACCTATAAATAAATAATGGATTAGTTGCTTCTACAGAATATGTCCCTATAGAATAATAATACAGGATGCTATTTATGATTCTATAAAATAAATCACAAAGAAATGAGTTGCACTGATGTAACAGCATAACAACCCTATAGAAGTCGAAATAAAATATAAGCGCTCCTGCTCTTATAGAATCACAAAATGACTGTTGTATTACTTCTATATAAATCCTTATAGATTAAGTAATGCTGGTGCTATAGAATACTTTGCAATAAAAACAAAATGTGTTGCTATACAGAATAAATCACAATAGAATGAGTGCTGTGTTATGTGGAATATGTCCTTGAAGGCCTCTCTTTGTCTAACACTATATTTGAAGACCACACCGAATTATTTTTGAAATTAAACTTGATCGTTATTCAAGAAGACAAATGTTAAACCAAATACATTTGCATCTTGCTTCTTTGATTCTTTTTAAATGTTAGCATTTTTAATCTACATTATTTTAATACAATAAAAAAAGAAGTTCTCCTGTGACTGATGCCCAGTTGAGAACTACTGTTAGAAATTAGAATACATTAGACCTATTGAAAGTAGGCTACAGGAGTTAACTCCTATAGGCTAATAGTATACAACAAAATGAGTTGTGATTCCCTATAAAAATATAGAATGTGTTACTGCAAATAAACTACATCGGGACAGAAATATTTTTTCTTCTGCAGAAACTTCTACATATAAAGTCTGTAGGCTACATCATAAATCATTACAGTGTGCTACTTCTGTAAAATAAACCCCAATGCAATATAATTCTGCTAATAGCAGTAGCTACAGTAACTTGTGTTGTTTTCAAAAAGAAATAAAGTCCTTATAAAGTAAGTCCAAACAGAATTCGTGGTCCAGCTGTTTTGCCTCTGTGTTTGTGAAGCTGTTATTGATCACATGATCGCGGGTGGACTGGCCGTGGCTGAACTGGGGGGGGGGGGGAACAGAAACGTGCACTTGGGTCGGCCTGTCACCCGCCTCCCCTTGTTGTGCTCTGCGTTCACCCCAAAAGCGCGGATCTTCGCTCTGAGCCCGGGTCAAAACCCTTACGTTTACAACAAACCGACAGGCTGCAGTTGAACAATGGGACCCTCTCCGTACCCCGCCAGTGCTATGGATCGTATCCCAAATAAAGCGATTTTCGCCTGAGACGGAAACATAACAGGATTGTTTTTTTTTGGGAGTGACTCACCTCCCCTTCCCCAGAGTTTGATTCAAAAAAAGAGTTCACAACCAAGATGGCCGCCGATCCCATGCAGGTAGGAAAAGTTTATTTTATTTTATTCCATACTGTATAGATGTAAAGAATCTTAAAGTATGCTTTAAAAACATATTATGCGCCGTAGTCGCAGCTCTCTCGCGCACTTTCAAACCACAACTTTTTCTTCCCGTGGGACGAGCTGCTCCCTCCGCCGAAGAGCTCATGACACGGGAAAACGGGAATGGGATCCTAAAAATACTTATGACAGGAGTTAAGAGGTTTTATTGTTCTCGAACAGTCATATAGTAGCGTCTCCAGATAAAATGTAATTGATTTTGTATTGCATGTTGCCTGATGCTAACACGGAGTTGTGATGGATCGAAATTGTACACACTGGCTGTGTTTCAAAATCTAGTGAGCTGCCTACCTAGACAGCTTGTTGAAGAAACTAAAACGGATTTAAATGAAGTTAATAGACAGTAGTTAGTTAAATAAGTTCACTGCTTCTATCATGATATTACCAGATTATCCCTAATGTGAGATGTGGGAAAGTTTCGAATGAAATTCGGTTCTGTTTGTTTATGCTTGCGTTTTTCTACAAATGATTTTGTAGTTATTTGGTTGGGGCTTGTCTTTTTGCCCAGTGCTGAACTGCAGTCTAGTTTCTAACTCTTTGAAACTAGTTATTAAGTTCATCTGAAGGTCTAAATTTGTCCTTTAATAACTCCAGTGGATTGCTGGTTAATGTAAACTAACAAACTAAATTACATATAATATATATCATTTTTGTAGTTTACCTGCCTTTGAGATGCCTTAAACATCAAGATGTAATTCAGTAAACTGCATTGAGCTGTCAGCTATTATAACTCAACTTCATTAAAGTGCATTATTGTGAAAAGAGACTTCTAGATAGCCTTTCACTCGGAATACAATAGTTGATTGAGTCCACCCCATTTCACTTTTAATGTTGTTTACAAACAGACATGACCACAACATTTCTGAGCATTTGTAAATTCAATTGTCTGGTGTGCAAAAAAAAAAAAATAAATAAATAAAAAAGAAGCCCTATAGCTGTCAGATGTCATTTTGCCAGCGCCTTCAAATTACAACCAGGAATCTGTTGTGCTTTTCTCAATTTTTGTAACTGGAAAGGACACTGTTGTTACTGAAACATGTTTTGTCAGTATTTTCCCCCAGAACTGATAAGTATTATGGAAAGGGGAAGAGACACTGCTGCATAATTTGGTTTTATGCTGTGAGAGAGAGGTCTGAAGACATTGTTGGTTAAAGTGCTCTTCAGGACTCTTTCAGGCGTTTGAAGGGAGATTTTTAACCCTCATCAGTTTGAGTATTCATGAGCAAAACACAGTATTAATGGAACCATTTTGTCCCGCAGGTTGTGTGGTTTTAATATTGATTTTGTCCTGAGTGTAGCAACACAAGTGAGGAAGAGATAAGGTGCAACTGGCTTTTTCCTCTCATTACCTAAAATGTAGAACAGTTGCTTTTCCATGACCTTCAGTTGACCCATGGGTCAGTGCTGTACATGCAAGCAACGTGTCAAAACATACATACCAGTTAGTTTTTATTTCTTTCTTTCAGCAGACAGCATGGGTGAAGGATGTAAACAAAAGGGTCACCAAAGCTAAAATTTCAGAACATTTACTCCAGTTCAGCTTTATATTTTAAATTAAGGTTAGCCTACACAATTATCGACCAAACATCAGAGATATTTTATCCCTGTATAATTTATCTTTATCTGTCAATATTGGATATTTAAAGAGGTAATTCACCATTGGCAAGATGGGGTTTTAATAAAAATCTGTCTGTCTGTGCAGTTAAAAGACGTAATCTGGCAGATTTTTGCTGGAAAATAAAAGGCGATATCTTTGTCCTGATAGCATGAACATTCTTTTTACTTAATTAACTAACTTTCACTACAGACATTGTAACAATACAAAGCTGGTTTAAAATGGGCAAACTCACCCTTTAAATGTACATGGTAATTTCTCTTATTTTTACATTAAGATTACCTCTGCTGTCATCTAATGCTCACTCAAAGCTAAACAAGTTAAAAATACTCATTATTTAATAACACTGTCAGCAAGTGTCAGTAAAGTGTCAGTAAATTGTCAGCAAGTCTCAAAATGTTTCACGCTGTTCATTATAATAGTTGTAATGCCTCACTTTAAGCAATGAATAGGCTGATTTTAGTCGTTAGTGTTTGCTTTTTTTATGCATTTAGACAGAATAGTTTTGAATTTAACATAAGCCATTTTTCAGTTTTCAGTATCTCATTGGTACCTTCCAGAGAAATATTATCATTGCATCCCTAATTTTGTTGTATGAATGTTTGTATTTGAATAATATGACCATTATGGAATCAGATCTATTTTACTTATTAACTGTGGATGGTTGTGGAACCTCACTTTCACCCTCCTCTAGATCTGAATTAGCATATTCTGCTGAATGTTTTTCAGTGCTTTGTTTTTAAGGTTTATTTATGGCTTCACTTTCCCTAGAGGAAGATTAAAGGAGCCGTGTCAGTTCTCCTGCCTGTTGTCGGTGAGCTCATGAAGAGCTGGGCTAAGCAGGATTTGGCTCACCCACTTTATCCTCCCAGCTGATGTCAGTCATACTGTGTTTCTTTATGCGTATATGTGTACCTCTGTGTGTTTTTGTTCATGCTTAGTGATTAGTGTATGGTGCAATATCATGACTAATGTTACTCCAGGCGGCAATTATGCATTAGGAGGGAATTTCTTTCAGGTGTTTACTTGGAACATTTTTTTTTTTGTTTGTCTGTTTGTTTGTTTTTTGCATGAAAAAATACCTAAGAAACTAAAGTATTTGAAATAGTTTTCTAAAGAAATTTAATGTAAAAGTTGAAGGATATTAACGTGAAACTATGGTAATATATTTTGTGATGACTGTAAAATGTTTATTTTGTACAGGCTCACATGGTTTCGGACCAGCTGGGCCTGGGGCACAACCTTGACCTGTCTGATACCATGGTGCAGCAGAAGCTTGACGAAATCAAGGAGCAGATCAAGAGGGAGATCCGCAAAGAGCTGAAGATCAAAGAGGGGGTGGAGAACCTTAGAAAGGTCACCACAGAAAAAAAGAGACTGGCATATGTTGATAATATGCTCAAGAAGTCCAACAAGAAGTTAGAGGAGCTTCATCAAGAGCTGCAGGAACTCAACGCTCATATTGTGGTGAAGGATCCAGAGGATCTTCTCTTAGGTATGAGCAAAGCTTTCATCAGGAAACTTGAACCATCTGTTGTGCCACCTGAATTTATTTACACACACACACACACACACACACTACCATCCAAAACTTTGAGGTCAGAATGAAGATATATTTTTTAAAAGAATTGTATACTTTAATTTAAAAAGGATGCATGAAGTGTCAATAAATACATTTATAATGTTACAAAACTAAAGCTGTTCTTTTGAACTTTGAAGAGTAAAAGGTATCATGGTTTTCACAAAAATATTAAGCAGCATAATCTTTCAACATTAATAGTTATAATAAATGTTTCTTGAGCAGCAAATCAGCATATTAAGATGATTTCTGAAGGATCATATGACACTGAAGACTAGAGTAATGATGCTGAAAAGTGTGCCATCATAGGAATACTTTACATTTTATAATAGATTCAAATAGTAAATAGTAGGGGTGTAACGATACGCGTATTCGTATTGAACCGTTCGGTACGAGGCTTTCGGTTCGGTACGCGGTACGCATTATGTACCGAACGGTTCGTTGGACTAATTAATTATATTTGGAAAATAAATAAAAAAAATTTTAATATAATGAGATGCGTTCAACAAGGTAGTCCAATAACCCAAACGACGTAACAGGCAACGCCCCTGACACTCCCGAAGAAGAAAAAACACCAACTTATATGTTTATGTTAGGCTACTCAGCAGGCGCTCGCTCACTCAGTACGCGCTGAAGGCTCGTTGCAAAATGGCCAATGCGTTTAACAGACCAGAAATAGAAAATCCTCCAGTAACCAACAGGTCTGGTGTTTGGGTGCACTTTACCAATCGATCGGGGCATCCAAACAAGCACGGAAATCAAAATGGACTAGTACTGTACTGTGTCGGAATTTCCTGAGCAGTACGATACAATTAACAGGCCTGCACGTTATTAGATAGAAGAACTGTTATAAATAGAACTTATGCATGGGCAGTTTTGAAAACTCCACCTACTTTGCTCTTGGCATAGTGCAGCGCAAATCACGTTGTATCTGAAGGGCAACGCTGAGCCCAGGGTCCAGCGGCGCGCATACCGTGTCTTGTGTGAAAGACCCTTTAGCCATTTCGCAACGAGCCTTCAGTGCGTACTGAGTGAGCGAGCGCACTCTGTAGTGGAAAACGCAGGTTTTATGAACATGCTTAATTTAATTGAGCCCCGTTAGCCTACAATATTCCTTCACGAGCCCATTTCAGCCAGACCATAATTCCTACTTTGTTCCAAAAAACTTAAGCCCTTTAGAGAACCAATTGAGTAAAAACACACTCAATATAAAGAGTTATAGAGTTCCATATAAAAAGTTCATAACTACTACAACAATATAACATTTTCATTTTTTTTTATAAGGAGCTGTTTTTGTTTTATACAGTATGCTGCTAAGAAAACACCATAGAAGATGGGTAAAGAATAGCTCCATCGTTGTTCAATGTAAAAAAACAAAAAACAAAAAAAAACATACTTTGTTAGTTTTAATAAATAAAACATTTTTTTAAAAATCAAGGAAATTTATCTGCCAATTTTTTCTTTTTGCTGTATCTAAAACGTACCGAACCGAACCGTGACACCAGTGAATCGTATCGAACCGAACCGAACCGTGAATTTTGTGAACCGTTACACCCCTAGTAAATAGTCATTTAAGATGGTAATTAATATTACACAGTATTTAAGTTTTTACCATATATTTAATATAGCCTTTTTTGTTACTACCAATGCTCATGCTCTTTGATTAATGTACAATAAACCGTTGAAGTCCGGTGAGTTTTCTCTTTATAAAAGCACTACTTTTTGCAGGCCTCCATATATTTTAGCTTCTCTTTTGATTAAAAAGAATATCTTTTAATTAACAGAAACTGACATTTTTTTGCTTAATGTTAAACATTTCACCCATTCTTACTGATCCTGAGTCATTCTTTCAGTTTCCAGTGGGTCATCCTCATAGTCGAGCCCTACCAATTTTTATTTATTTATTAATATATGATGTACTTCTCCAGTGTCCACAAATCACATTTTGATTGTTTGGAACATAAATCGTCTTTACATGTGAGATATGTGAGTCCAGAGGGTAAGTAGTAGCAGTTCATCTAAACTGAATAGTCACAGAATAACCTCCTCTAGACTACAATATTTATTTATTAGTATATCTGCCAGAAGAATGATCAGATCTCTCATCCTACTAACCACATCCTTGTACAGGACAAGATGTAGCCTGGCATAGAAACCTTATCTGATGAGAAAGGGCTTTTGTTTGGTGACTCAGCGCAAGAGGAATGTTGCTGCGTGTCACACCTCTGTGTTGACCTCCTCAGTCTGTGTCCGCTAAGCAGAAATCAGCAGATGCCACTGGAAGACAACAGCGCTCCAGTGCCAGTGCCTCGCGGGTGATCTCATAGTTGCTCAGCACTTGTTGGGAGTCCAGACACACTCGCTGATGACCCGGGTCAAGCCTTCTGCTCCTCATTATATCATCAGCTCTTATTACATCCATTGCACAGACACATCTATTTGCTAATAACTAGTTAGTACAGTGTGGTATAGGACTTTGATTAAATTATAAGCATCTCTGAAGTCTCAAAGTCTGTAATAGGTTAGTAATACCTGCTTGTGTGGGTGCGTTATTCCTTACCCTGCGGACTCTGTTTATAATAAGAGGCATCTGTATTTATACCTTGCATAATGATGTGACTCAGGAGTCTCCAGGTGCTTAACAAAAGACGATTGTTCCTCATTAACATGTGCTTCCACACTAAGGTGCTTTGTGAAGATTTATTTATCACAGACAATCTCCTCGCTTCTGCTCTGAACCTCAACGTCCTCCTGGAGGTTTTGTAGTAGAATAAATCGTCATGTAGAGAGGTGTTCATACTCTGTCTGTGTTGTCTATGAAGCAAATGTTTTTGGAGATTTTTTTATTATTTGAGTTTGGTGATATTTGATTGTCATTATTGGTGCGTATTGTTTGAGGCTGACTGCAACGCCATATATATAGAGAGAGCCACATATATGGATAGTTAATATAAACAATAATCATGATTCAAATTCCAAATCTAAATATTTTCAGGCATCTGGTGAAATAAAATATATGCAATACTGTTTTAAATGTTTTGAAAGAAGTCTCGTATGCTCTCCATTGTCTCAAAGCATTTATTTGATAGAAACAAAGGGAAAACGGTAATATTGTGAAATATTATTACAATTCAAAATAACTGCTTTCTATTTTAATATATTTTAAAGTGTAATTTATTCCTGTGAAAAGCTGAATTTTCAGCAGCCATTAATCTAGTCCTTGATCCTTCATAAATTATTCTACTATGTTGATCTGGAGCTCAAAAACATTTCTTCTTTATTATCAATGTTAAAAACAATTATGCTGCTTAAAATTGTATGATTTTTTTTGTTTGTTTTTTACCTTTTTAACATTATCTTCACCATCACTTACGATAAATGTACTACATAATACAAAAATAATTTACAAATTTTTTTTTTTTTCTTCAGTCAGAGGTTTAATGATTTTTAACAACCTCCCATTGCTGCCAAAGTTAAAACACAGTCAAATGTAGGTTAAAAAAGGCTTTACCAAATACAGTTCTTTTTTTATTAAGCACTAATAGTAATATTGATTGTGTTTTATTTTGACGTTTATTTAGCCTTTTCTTACATCAGACCAAGTTGATTTAACACCTAAAAGAATTGACCTTACCAACATGCCATTATTGCTGTTGAAGTTTAAATCAAAGATGCTGCCATCTTTGTGTGTGTTTTTTTCATGACACTGTATTTTTCTATATTTCCCAGCTCTGCTTTCACATAAAGTGCCTTTGTGAGAGCTGATGTTTTTGTTTGTTATTTGCAGAAGTCTAACAGGTTTCATTTATGTGTCGAGGTTGGGGGAATTTATACTTGTCTGGACATGATAAGTAGTGATGTGCTTCATTGAAATAATTTCAGTCTTCATAGTCCTTCATCAAAGCAACCCCAGAACATTCCTGAAAAACTAAAACTTACAGAATTAAACAGTCACCCTCATAAGAGTGCTCGCACCATATGGCCAGCTTTTTGAATGTTGCTGCACCAAAAAACAACAACAACAGTTTTCAAATGATTCAAAAGTATGATTATTTTTCCTTGCATTAGTGCAGCTTCTAAACTTGACTCTTAATATTACTCAAAGCTAAAACAAAGAGTCAGGTACTCCTGTTGCAACATCCTTCCTGTTTTGTATGGTTTAGCCAAAAATCTGGAAGTGGCCACAGAAATCTGCAACAACTTAATTTCTGTTGCATCATTATTCAGTTGGTCCTTTCTGGTGCTGGTGTTGTGAAGTAATTAAATAGTTAAGAGCTTTCAGCCAAACAGCATTGGAGTCCTCGTATAAATAAAAAACACTTAGACATTTCTTAAAATACCTTCAAGTCATACAGATTCTAATGACATGAGGGTAAATAAACGAGACAGACTTTTTGTTTTTGGGAGAACTATCCTCTTACCTCTAGTTCCAGGAAGTTTGTTCTTGTAATCTCTTTAGGTCCTACTAACATTCTGCCATTTCTTTCCCAGAGAGCCCTCTTATGCTGGACAGCCCTAAAAGTGAGGCACGGACATTCACTATCAGCAGCAGACTAGCAGCCCTGAAAAAACAGAACGACATTGAATTAAAGGTGAAACAGGGGGCTGAGAACATGATCCAGATGTATTCAAATGGCTCCTCAAAGGTAATGTACCGTTTTTTGTTTTTTTTTCTTTTTTTAACCAGTAATGTAGAATCCAGTATTCCGTTGTTTACGAAGCACACAAGTGAACACCATTTTACCATCCTGGCCCAGAATCTGCATACACTACAACTCAAAAGTTTGGAGGCTGTACTTACATGATTACAAATATAATAAAAATAGTAATATTGTAAAATAATGTTTTTTTCATTTCACTATATTTTAAATGTAATTTATTCCTGTGATGGTAAAGCTGAATTTTAAGCAGCGATTACTCCAGTCTTCAGTGTCACACGATCCTTCAGAATCGTTGTAATGTGATTCTTTGCTACACAAGAAACATTTCTAATTATTATCAATCTGTAAACCATGTAATATGATTGTGGAAACCATATTTGCTGAATAGAAATAAATGAACCGTATCGAAATAGAATTCTTTTGGAATATTATAGATAACTGTTACTTTTAATCAATTTATTGCATCCTTGCTGTAAAAAAGTATTCATGTCCTTACAAAAAATCTTACTGACAGCAAACTTTTAAATAATAGTTTATGTGTAAGGAAAAAAGGCCAACAGACATAAAATATGCCTAAATTCACTTGGATGGAAACACGGGTCCCAGAACTACTGCTTTACTTCAATGAGAGCAGCTACTGCAACTTGGCTGAGAGGTTTGGCCATAGGAGTGGCACTGGTGATGAGCTTAATCCCCTCCGGCCACACACACACACTCACACACACAGTGCAGCCCTATGAGAAATTAGCAAGGGCTGATGTCAACCAGGAAATTACCTCTCTCAGCACAGTAACAGTCCCTGGCTTGTTGAGCCTTTGAGCAGCTTGCACAAAAGTGCTACCAGTGTAAAAAAATATCACATTCATTAATAAAGGAAATTAAAACAAATATTATATTTTTTAAAGGATAATCAGTTTAGCAGTAAGATGATTTCCCATCAGCGCGTAAAATCTGTATTTGTTTTTGCATTACTTTTATGACACTGTCATCGACTTTGCAGGACAGAAAACTGCTTGAAACAGCACAGCAGATGCTCCAGGACAGCAAAACCAAGATCGAGTTCATCCGCATGCAGATCCTCAAAGCCAGCCAAACCAGCGAGCTCAGCTTCGACGACAATGATGTCATTGGTAACACTCAAACATTGTTCCTCCAGCGTTAGCGTTCACAGTTCAACAAACACAGAACAATAAATGTATTTGTGGTGTTGTGGTGCAGCCAAACCCATCATCAGTCCACTGGACCTGCGGGTGGAGGAACTTTGCCATCACACACAGATAGAGTACGCTGTGGCCGAGGGGGCCAAGAATGTCATGAAGCTGTTGGGCTCTGGTAAACTGGCTGAGAAAAGGGCTCACTCAGAGGTATTTTCAATTGTATTGTTGTCCTCATCACCTTCTGAACTGACCTTGTTGGTGCATCTGACCTTTAGCACTATTTTTAAGTTTTAACATGTCCATAGCTTTCACCTTTTGACCCTTGCCGTCATGGAAAAGACGATGGCCTGAGAGACCACCAGTAGTGTACAAGCTTGACATAGAATAGAATAAAATAAAGTCTCACATAATTTTTTATTGATTATTTATTAATTGTATAATTGATTAAGTTTCTGGGTCCAAGTCTCTACACCATTTCAAATGAGAATATTATCTAGACAGTCATTTATGAGCACGTTATATTTATAGCAAACATTTAAGCTAAGCTTTTCAAAACCCATGGCGTGCACAAGAGTCTACTGCCTCACCGTGTCCTGGACACCAAGATTTAAGTGATTCAGAAAAGATGATCATCTGAGATTTTGGTATGGATATAAAGGATAGGATCATGATTTGTGGTGACCGCACACTGTGAGAATATGTAGCCAGCATTGTTTCCATTTGGGATCTGATAGAGTGCTGGGACCCTGAATGTCAGGCTCAACAACCGGACGGATCATCACTGTGTGCAAAAGGGCTGCATGGAAAGTTTTTGTTTTAATTCCATGTAAGAAATAGTATACAGGTTTTGGAACAATGTGGATAAGTGACCGTCCACGGTACACTGCATGTTTTTGAAGGTTAACTTCATGATATCTCAAAAGAGAAGCTAAACATGTCTCATATCGTTTGAAAGCTGAGATTCAAGTGATTCGAATGATGCATTTTAAGATATAATCAACAAAGCAGGTACAATCAGCGTTTTTGTCAGACCGCCAACAAAACTTCATGCTGTGATCCCATTGTGTTTTCCAGCTAATAGCTCCCAGCTATAGTCAACTACAGGCGTTTGTTTACAAAAAACTGAAAAAAATGCAGGCGAAATGTTTTCATTTTTTTTTTTCAGTGTGTTCTAAGTTATATTATTCAATACCAATTACATTTACAATTAGGGCTGCACAGTTTTCACAAATTTCAAATCGCGATTACATTTATGGATGCCAAAATTATGTAATCGTTCAATCGTTTTATAGTTTAATGGAGAAACCAATTCGATGTATATTTGAATTTTGAGACTTAATACTATAGAAAAACACGTTTTTTTAATTAGTGTTTTCAGCTTATTTTCAAGATTACGGCATGCAGTTGCATCAAACAATGGTATAAACATCATTTACTGTAAATTGTGATAATCGTTATTAATAACAGCAAAATACAATTTCAAGGCAATAATCGACAATTATGATTTTTGTCATAGTTGTCCAGCCCTACTTACAATGATCCTGAGGTTTGTTCTGTTGAGGAGAAAAAAGACCAAAACCATGCATATGTTCCAAAGGGTTCAAGAACCATTGTCATAGAAGTTACTTTCAAACCAAGCAGCTTTCTGTCCATCAGTGCAGCAAATTTGCATGATCAGCTTGAGTATAATTAAAAAATTGTGCTCTGAAACTCCCAGTTGTGTGGATTTCTGTTGCTTTAACTGGATTTCATCCTCAAAACTTCAACGAGCAACAGTAAATGTGACCATGCCTTTAGGTTTATATCTATGCATCCATCTGCCATTAATTCTTCTGCTGTGATTCTGTGAAATCCAGGCCCAAGCCAGATTCAATGAGTCCAGTCAGAAGCTGGATTTGTTGAAGTATTCACTGGAGCAGAGACTCAATGAGCTTCCGAAGAACCACCCCAAGAGCAGTCTGATCATGGAGGAGTTATCGCTCATGTCCTCTCCGGCTCTCAGTCCCCGTCAGAGCTTCATATCCATACAGAACCACAACAGCACTGTTAAAAACCAGTACAGCACCAAACCAGCTGCGCTCACAGGTGACCAGCACATATTACCTTCAGATTCACCTTAATATGTTATTTAAGTGTTATATGAAGATTTTTTAAAGAAATTAACACTCAGCAAAAACACATTAAATTGATCAGAACCAAGAGTAAAGACATTTGAATCTTTCAAAAGATTTCTCTTTCAAATAAATACTGTTCTTTTGAACTCTCTGTTCATCAAAGAATCCTGAAATAAAATGTGTCATGGTTTTACACAAAAATATTAATCAGTACAGCTGTTTCCAGCATACAAGAAATGTTTCTTGAGCAGAAAATCAGCAAATTAGAATGATTTCTGAAGATCACGCGACACTGAAGACTGGAGTAATGGCTGATAAATTACATTTTTAAAATGTGCTAAAATATAATGCTTTATTTTCAATTGTTAAAGTGTTACCATTTTACTGTATTTTTCAAATAAATACAGGCCATCATACTGACCCCAAACTTTTAAATGGCAGCATATTTTAATAGTGATTGTTATTGACTGAAACAGGCAGGTTAGAGGTTCGTCTCATGGGATGTCAGGACCTGTTAGACAGCGTTCCTGGCCGGTCTAAAGCCACGTCGGTGCCGCTGCCCGGTTGGAGCCCCAGTGAAACACGCTCCTCTTTCATGAGCCGTGGGAGCCGCAGAGGAACCAGCGTTCGAAATCTCTCCAAAAATGATGACTTGTCCAGTTGAGTAGTTCTCAGTGCTTACTTTGCAAATGAAAAAGAAAAGCTGTGCTGGTAAAGGAGTTTAATTATGTGTACATGTCTCTGTTTGTTTGTCTCCAGATGAGATTAGTGCCGTCCTGAAGCTTGACAACACTGTCGTTGGTCAGACCAGTTGGAAACCTGTCAGTAATCAGTCATGGGACCAGAAGTTTACATTAGAGCTAGACCGGGTAAACTCACCGTACATGACGTTTGTTTAATCATAAAACGTTATTTACACATGCAACATTCATAACGCTTCTGTTGTCTTGTTTCTATATGTTTGTTTACCATAGTCTCGTGAGCTGGAGATCTCTGTGTATTGGAGAGATTGGCGGTCTCTTTGTGCGGTGAAATTCCTACGACTGGAAGACTTCCTGGACAACCAGCGGCACGGAATGTGCCTTTACCTCGAGCCAAAAGGGACTCTGTTTGCAGAGGTACCTTTACAATATTGTCTCTCAGCCATCAATAATTGTCCCACAAAGAGCCCTCTGATAAGCCGCCCGGAGCTGTGTGAGAAAATCAAAGAGGAATTCCTCACGATTAGTGGCCCCTGAAACCCCCGGGCAGGTTTTCCCACCTTTGCTTTTCTAAAGAAACTGATCCTAGTCGATCTGAAGTGGAATTGGATTAGTTTTCAGAGCTTGAGCTAAAATTTGTTTTTGTTACAGGTTACCTTTTTTAATCCAGTCATTGAGCGAAGAACCAAACTCCAAAGGCAGAAAAAGATCTTCTCAAAGCAACAAGGTGAGGGTAATTTCTTCTACATGGCAGAATATTAAGAAATGTTTTTAATTTCAGCCTTTAAAATTGTCATGTTAGGGTTTATTGAACAAAAAAGCTGTTCAAAAAATAGACTCATTTGCCAGACCTGTAGCCTTTTTTTGGTGGTGCACATTCAAGGTTTGTATTTGACACCCAAATTGCATGTATTGTGTGCAGTTATGCAGATTGTCTGTATGTATAGAATAACCAGATGACCTGCTGCATTTGCCAAAAAGAATAGTATGCAACAGAGCTTTAATGTGCTGCTTATTGTATCCCACAGTGCAATACACACAACGTTTTATTTCCAGTGTGAGAGATGAACCTAAAGTAATATCAGTCACAAATTCTTTTTAATTATTTGATTGGACTTCCAAAAGTGAAAACATACACAGAATTTGGTTAAAGATGCAAAAATATCTGCTTTCTTACAAGTTATAGTAACTGGGTGCCACTTACTGAAAGACACTTTGCATGGGGATCACATGAGAAAAATTGTTTCACATTTTAAATTACTGATTAAAAGCCTGTGATGCAAAGCTGAATTTTCAGTAACTCTAACTCCAGTCTTCAGTGTCACATGATCCTTCAGGAATCGCATGAAATCAGTTATTATTATTTAATATTTATGTGGAAACCGTAATATTTAATAATGAACGTAAAACCAAATGATTGTTTTGATTAATAGAATATTCAAAATAACAGCACTTATTTGATTTAGAAATATTTGTAACATAGATATTTTTACTGTCACTTTTTATCTATTTAATGCATCTTTGCTGAATTAAAGTATTCATATTAAATATTACTGATCCCAAACTTTTGAACGGTAGTATATGCTGTTTTATTAAGTTTATTTAATGAACATACAGTATTGTTCAAAATAATAGCAGTACAATGTGACTAACCAGAATAATCAAGGTTTTTCGTATATTTTTTTATTGCTACGTGGCAAACAAGTTACCAGTAGGTTCAGTAGATTCTCAGAAAACAAATGAGACCCAGCATTCATGATATGCACGCTCTTAAGGCTGTGCAATTGGGCAATTAGTTGAATTAGTTGAAAGGGGTGTGTTCAAAAAAATAGCAGTGTGGCATTCAATCACTGAGGTCATCAATTTTGTGAAGAAACAGGTGTGAATCAGGTGGCCCCTATTTAAGGATGAAGCCAACACTTGTTGAACATGCATTTGAAAGCTGAGGAAAATGGGTCGTTCAAGACATTGTTCAGAAGAACAGCGTACTTTGATTAAAAAGTTGATTAGAGAGGGGAAAACCTATAAAGAGGTGCAAAAAATGATAGGCTGTTCAGCTAAAATGATCTCCAATGCCTTAAAATGGAGAGCAAAACCAGAGAGACGTGGAAGAAAACGGAAGACAACCATCAAAATGGATAGAAGAATAACCAGAATGGCAAAGGCTCAGCCAATGATCACCTCCAGGATGAGCAAAGACAGTCTGGAGTTACCTGTAAGTACTGTGACAGTTAGAAGACGTCTGTGTGAAGCTAATCTATTTTCAAGAATCCCCCGCAAAGTCCCTCTGTTAAAAAAAAGGCATGTGCAGAAGAGGTTACAATTTGCCAAAGAACACATCAACTGGCCTAAAGAGAAATGGAGGAACATTTTGTGGACTGATGAGAGTAAAATTGTTCTTTTTGGGTCCAAGGGCCACAGGCAGTTTGTGAGACGACCCCCAAACTCTGAATTCAAGCCACAGTACACAGTGAAGACAGTGAAGCATGGAGGTGCAAGCATCATGATATGGGCATGTTTCTCCTACTATGGTGTTGGGCCTATTTATCGCATACCAGGGATCATGGATCAGTTTGCATATGTTAAAATACTTGAAGAGGTCATGTTGCCCTATGCTGAAGAGGACATGCCCTTGAAATGGTTGTTTCAACAAGACAATGACCCAAAACACACTAGTAAACGGGCAAAGTCTTGGCTCCAAACCAACAAAATTAATGTTATGGAGTGGCCAGCCCAATCTCCAGACCTTAATCCAATTGAGAACTTGTGGGGTGATATCAAAAATGCTGTTTCTGAAGCAAAACCAAGAAATGTGAATGAATTGTGGAATGTTGTTAAAGAATCATGGAGTGGAATAACAGCTGAGAGGTGCCACAAGTTGGTTGACTCCATGCCACACAGATGTCAAGCAGTTTTAAAAAACTGTGGTCATACAACTAAATATTAGTTTAGTGATTCACAGGATTGCTAAATCCCAGAAAAAAAAAAATGTTTGTACAAAATAGTTTTGAGTTTGTACAGTCAAAGGTAGACACTGCTATTTTTTTGAACACACCCCTTTCAACTAATTGCCCAATTGCACAGCCTTAAGAGCGTGCATATCATGAATGCTGGGTCTTGTTTGTTTTCTGACAATCTACTGAACCTACTGGTAACTTGTTTGCCACGTAGCAATAAAAAAAAATACTAAAAACCTTGATTATTCTGGTTAGTCACATTGTACTGCTATTATTTTGAACAATACTGTAGCTAACAGGTTTGCGTTTGTGTCTAATACTGTGCAGGATGTTTTTTTTATGTATTTATTTTGGTGATGTCCCAAAATCTTAAATTTCACAGCAAGCTGGGGAGAAAGCTACAGTGTGTTTCCACAGAAATTCAGACTGTTCATGTTGATTTTTAAGAGAAGTTTTTAAAACAGTCACAAAAAGCGAAAGATTTTCAACTACGTATGGGCCAATTATAAATCAAATCCCTTTTCATAATACAGGCCTACTGCTTGTAATAAAGCAAAACTGTGATTTATTCCCACCTGTCAACAAACCTGGGCTTCAGTCCCAAACCTGCACCTGCACCTTCTGAAAGCTTTCCTTTATTAAACACTTTTTGGTTTAGTTTTGTTATTGTCATTGTAGCTTCTTGTTTATATGACCCTGACCTCGAAGTAAAGAGATTTATAGGGGTCTGATAAATGTGTTTCTTCTCATCTCCCACGTCTGCAGGGAAACCGTTCCTGCGGGCCCCTCAGATGAGCATTGGTACCTGGGGCCGGCTGGTAAGAAGGGCCATTCCCTCTCCCAATAACTCATTTAGTCCTCAAGTGGCAGTGCTGGCAGCTGAGACGCTACACAGCAGTCACCCAGGAACCCCTGCTCTGAGGAGGTACAGTATGAACATACAATACAATCAGCACATGTTGTTGTCAAGGCAGTGCTTTCACGTGTCTGTTTGTGTTTGTCTACCCACTCTAGTGACCCAATAGTGACAAAACTGGACTTTGACAAAGATGCCACACCAAAGCTTTTCTCAGAAGTCCTGCCCGAGGACAAGATCCCCAACAAAGAGCAAAAACGGGTAACATCGCACGCTACAACGTAGAGATATGCTGCCCAGGCATCTGCATTGATGTCTTCTGTTTCCTAGAAAAGAAAAGTTAAAGACTTCTTTAAACGTGTAATTCGTGTTTAGTCTTTCATCTGCCCCCTTGCACTTGAAAGGAAAAGGAAATGCCTTCGTCGTTACCTTTATTAGCATAAAGATAACCGTTATGCAGTGATAATATCATCTTGTATAAACAGCGGCAGCTGAAAGGCTTTTTTTCTTCTTCTGCAGGGCACTTTGACCTCATTTGACTACCGAAACGACAGGAATAGCATCATTGTTCAGTCTGACCTTGAAGAAACACAGGAACGTGAGACTCAGCCATCAGCGTTACAGCTCATAACTGTCCAAAAGCACACAGAAATAAGGTGAGCCATTCATAGTTTTTATATTCTTTGTGTACTAGCAAATATATTCCACTAGACCCTACTAAAGGACTTTTTTTTTGTTGTAGGGACGAAGAGGAGGAAGAACAGTTTCATTTCAGTCTTAAAGACTTTAAATGTGTTGCAGTGTTAGGCCGTGGACATTTTGGAAAGGTATGAGGCTATTTATGTTTATAGTTTCCCTTGTCCCCCCCTTTTTTTGTTTAAGCAGTCATTTATTATAGGATATTTATGTAACGCTATAATAAGGTCCCATTAGTTCATGTTAGATAATGCATTAACTAACAATAAATAATCACGAGCAAAACATTTGTTACAACATCTATTGGTCTTTGTTAATGTTTAATAAAAATACAACTGTTCATTGTTAGTCCATGGTTGCGTATGCCCATTAAATAATATTAACAGCTACAACTTTGGATTTTAGTAATGTATTAGTAAATGTTGAAATTAACATTAACTATGATTAATAAATGCTTTAGAATGATTTTTTCATTGTTAGTTTATGGTAAATAATATAGTTAACTAATATTAACAAATGGAAGCTTATTGTAAAATGTTACTGATATTTATTATGGCTGTTTTTGTGCTGAACATTTTCTTTCTGTTTGCGTTTAGACGACCTTTGACATCATCTCATTCTCATTTTAAGTTCAACTTAAAAAATAAGTAATAATTGAACTACAAATATCTCAAAATAGCCTTTTTTTTGTATTGAACGTTATATTTTGATGCCTTAATGTATGTGTAGCATTTAAATTACATTTTAATGTTTTATTTAATTTGGACAAATTTATATGTAATATACTTTATATAATATATCCTGTATTATAAAAAAAAAATATATATATATATATATATATATATATATATATACATACACATTTATGTACTATTTTTATTTTATTTAGATCATTTATGGGTTATTGTCCATTACATGAACATTTTATTAGTATTTGACATTCCTACTGTTTTGCTGTTCATTTTTTTAAAAAGTGATCAGACAGCTGGTAAAAAAGCTAAGTTTACACTTGAGCGAGAGACTCTGATATCTTTGGCATGATATTGTAGAGACTTTAGGGTGGTCTTATTTGACTAGTTGCCCTAACAACCATATAGCACTACATATACCTTGACAAATACCCCAAATAGTGACAGAAAACACTCACAGAATCTAAATGTCATTACATCTTTTCTTCCAGGTGTTATTAGCGGAATACAGTATTACAGGTGAAATGTTTGCCATCAAGGCCCTAAAGAAGGGAGATATTGTTGCCCGTGATGAGGTTGAAAGGTACATTTTATTTCAAATGTACATTTTATATATGCTCATTTGTGCGCAACACTCATCAGCTACTAGCCGTCTTATTTTATCCTGTATTATTTTGTTTTCCCAGTTTGATGTGTGAGAAGAGGATATTTGAGACTGTGAACAGCGTGCGGCACCCGTTCCTCGTCAATCTTTTTGCATGTTTCCAGACCAAGGAGCATGTGTGTTTTGTGATGGAGTACGCGGCGGGAGGAGACCTCATGATGCACATTCATGCCGATGTGTTTTCAGAGCCCCGGGCGACGTGAGTGACACAAAAAATCATGCTTTTTAGATGATTGTAATCGAGTCTTTAGCAGCATTTCAGGTTCTGCTGTTCTTGATTGTTGCAGGTTTTACGCAGCTTGTGTTGTCCTGGGGTTACAGTTTTTACACGAGCATGAGATTGTATACAGGTATAAGAAAAATGGTGGTAACTCTTTAAATTTTGACACAGATTTCATTGTTTTTCATTATATTAATTTGAGGATTATTAAATGAATTCTTTAGAGATCTGAAGTTGGATAACTTGCTGCTTGACACAGAGGGATTCGTCAAGATTGCTGATTTCGGTCTTTGTAAAGAAGGTACGGATATGTTTGTTGTTGCGTTGTCCACTGAACAAGCACCAGAGGCAAATGTTTACCTGTTTGTGTGTTAGGAATGGGTTACCAGGACAGGACGAGCACTTTCTGTGGCACTCCTGAGTTTCTGGCTCCTGAGGTGTTAACTGAAACGTCCTACACGCGTGCGGTGGACTGGTGGGGGCTCGGCGTGCTCATCTTTGAGATGCTTGTCGGGGAGGTCAGACCTCTTCCACTTTGGTTTATTCATTTCTTCTTCTTCATCTCTCTAAATTAACTGCTGCTTAAAAGTTTTGGTCTGTATGTTTTGATTTTGATATATTCTGTCTATTTTGATAGTATTCTGTCACACGATCCTTCAGAAACCCGTTAATACGCTGATTTTCTGCCCAATAAATTATTATCAGTGTTGAAATCACTTAATATTTTTGTGCAAACCGCCCTTTTCTCAGGATTATTTAATAATTGGATGCATTTATTTGAGATACAAATGTCGTAAATGTCTTGACTGTCAGTTTAGACGAATGTCCTTCCTGAATGAATAATAAAAGTATTAATTTCTTTAAAAAAAAAAACAACAACATCTTACTGACCTCAAACTTTTGAGTGTACCTGGAGAAGATGCTATCAATATTCATACTCGAGCAAATGTATTAAATGTGAAAGTGGCAGTATTTCTGGAACTGTTTTGTGTTTTTAAAATTTTTCCATAGTCTCCATTTCCCGGTGATGATGAAGAAGAGGTTTTTGACAGCATTGTAAACGATGAAGTCCGCTACCCAAGATTCCTCTCAACAGAGGCCATCTCCATTATGAGAAGGGTTGGTACCAAGAGCAGCTTTATCAGTGTGGATTTACCAGCTGTTGACCCTAATATCAATCTTGTTATTCAAATCTTTCTTTTTTGCACACAGTTATTAAGAAGGAATCCCGAGCGACGACTTGGAGCCGGTGAACGTGACGCAGAGGATGTGAAGAAACAACTGTTCTTCAGAGTAAGCTCCAAACAATCTGGCTACGTATCTCCAGTCATTCCTAGCATTGTATTTTCCTCTCTCTCTTTCTCTGAATATAAATTACATGTGTACCTTATTTATTTTTCTAGAATATTGACTGGCATGGACTTTTAGCAAAGAAAGTGAAGCCACCATTTGTACCCATAATCCAGAGCTCCAGTGACGTTAGTAATTTTGACGATGAATTTACCTCAGAGGCTCCGGTGCTCACACCACCCAGAGAACCCCGGCCCTTGACCCCGCACCAGCAGGACCTGTTTGCAGACTTTGACTATATCGCAGACTGGTGTTAGCCATGTGTTGGCATCCCTCCCTCCTCTCTAAACACACACAAGACAGAAATGTGAATCAGACCGTTTGCAAATGTCCTTTTGTTGTTGTTGTCAGTGTTATTTTAGAATTACCAGATCCCCTTTTCCGTATTAACATGATGAAGAAATTAACATAACATAACAATGGAGTATTGTATTACCAACATGTTCGGGATAATTATTCAATTTCATCAGGGCCTAAGCACTGATCATGAAAACCATGCACCGAATAGTTTAGTTTTCAACTGTACTGTTGACTTACCGCAGCTCGTGACATGTGAAGCATGTGATCCGGTGCTTCTCTGACACCCCCTAGTGTTGAGGAAGTCAACAGGCCACATCCACATTCAACTTGCCCACAGAATTTCATCACTTAACGGAGAACGATGAGCCTTGATTTCCATAGTTTTGTATTTGAAGCATTTACAGTGCGACTGGTTAAAAGTCTGTCGGCTGTCAATGTTAATTATGTGGAAGTGTTCAAAAAAAGCCATAGACCGGTGATACTTTGTACCTCGTCCAGTGAATGTATAGTTTGCCACTATTGCCAAAACATCTAGCCATTTTTATGTAATGGAGTCTTTACTCTTCCCTACAGTACAATATTAATGCATCATGATCCTAGTTTCAACGAATCTCAAATATGAACTACCAGTTACAACTCTATATATATATATGACAGTTTATAAAAGGACTTTGGTATATGTCAGTGTTTTAAAACAGGAAATGCATTTACTTCCAATCAGGAAGTTATTTTTCTATCATTTTTTAAGGATATGGTCAGGTTTTGTTTTTGATACCAGACTTTAAGCTGTCAGTGGATTTACACTTCCGTTCAAAAGTTTGGGGTCAGTACGATTTGTTTGAAAAAAAAGGGCTGAAAATTCAGCAATGACGTCACAGAAATAAATTATATATTCAAGTAGTAACCAGTAATTTAAAATGTTTATATTTCAGTGTTGCTGTTTTTGTCGTATTTTTGTTCAGATGAATGCAGCCTTGGTGAGACTGAGAGATTTCTTTCAAAAACGTTGCAAAATGTTACCAACCTCAGACTTTTGAACAGTAGTGTGTATGTGTGACAGGCAATCACATTACCTCATTATTCCCTACTGAACTTCCTCCATTTCATGTTTTTCCATATGTGGTCATGAGACATGACAGACTGGAATCTTTGCTAGACACCAAATATCAAAATGTATATACTAATAACTGGTCTAGATGTTCAAAACTAGGCCTGAAGCTTCATATGTGTAATAAGCAAGTGGAGGGGTAGATGCTAGTTTGAGGTCTGGTGCATTATACAGGCTACACTACATAACATCAAGCTGAAAGCACTAATTTTTGACAAAAATGTCCTTGTTTTATATAAATTGTTGGAAAACAAAGGATTGTACAAAGGCTTTCTACCCACTATACTCGTATGTCTGAGCATGATGCAGAAGAAAAGTTTCAAAGGTACAGTTGTGAAGTTTGACTTGACAATGGTGTAAATACCAGGGTTTCGCTAAAACTGTCAGCCATCATTAAATGTTTATTATGTAAGTTGTGAGACTTTCTGCTTTTTGTGGACCTAACGAGGTTGCAAGTGGTTTATTGTCACTTTCAAAAAGGATGCTCTGGTGTTTCATGAAATCTTTATAATAACTGAGAACTGGGAGTACAGGAACAGAAACACACAAACAGAAACTTTCGCCTCATACCATTCCCCTTGTGACCTAAAAAAAGAGGGGGAAATAAAACCATCTGTGAGCTACACGCTTTCAAAGCTCAAGGTAAGCAGTTTTGGGGATTTCCAAGACGTTCACCATGCTTTTCTGAAAAGCATTTATTAAGTTACTAAATATGCAAACAAGCTAACAAATCATTTCCTACAAAAGAAAATGTTACAGTAAGAAATATGCCTAGTTGCAACCACCGAATCCTCACTTAGACATATGTACAGTTTATATACACACACACAAATGAAAGTACAGCCTGCAATCTGTGATTAATTTTGGAATGTGCCTTCTGTACTTTGTCGAATCCCTGCCGTCGTCTTTTCAAAAGGCTTGTGCCTTCACGAGAGAAGAGCAAACCATGCCAATTTCAAAGCGAAAAAAGGGCAATAATTCAGACAGTACAAAGAACGGTGAGAGTGGGGCACATGGGTGTTCACAGCTGAGGCAGTTTATCCACCGGTGTGTCAAACTTGAAGTCTGCAGGAAAGAGATCGGCTGCGCGGGGATAGATGAGACGGTAGGACTGACGGATGGTGACGTCTGCCACTCCAGCAATGTCCCCAATCTCTGCATAAGAAACAATTTCCATTAATCAAGGACACTAACAGATCACCTTTATTATGGGATAAATGCAAAGACTGGATTACATATTAGAGCCTCTAGATTTTTCTTGAGCATTTTTATCAGACTCCAGTTCAATGATCGCACTTTATTGGCAATGAATAGGTCTCACATAAACATAGGAGCCTGATAAAAATACTTTTGCATATGAAGTCTTCATTTGATTTCTCTTACCCTTCTGTGTCTTCTTCTCGGCAGACGCTTGAGAGGCCATGTAAATGGCTGCAGCTGCCACCGAGATCGGACTGCGCCCTGGAACCAAGTCTAGTTCAACAGCCTTTCTTGCGATGTAAGTGGCCGCCATCTGCACCTGTTTGGGCAAGCCCAAGTTGGAGCAGAAACGGGACATGAAGTCGCCGGTTGTGATGAGGTCCACGCTCGTCTCAAGAGCCTTCAGGATAAGCTTGAAGCACCGGCCAATCTCCTTCTTCGAGATCCGAGACACGGCACAGATTTCTGAGGTGGAGGGAGATCGAATGTCATTTTAATTCCAGAACCCGACTGTGGCACACTAGGAGTTCAGCTAATGTTGACGGCAGACACAATCAATTCAGTACAATAATGTCTATCAATCAACAACATCATAAAAAGGAATATGCAGTTCAAACCTTTAAATGTTCTAGGGACGCCCTCCTGTCTGCAAGCTATGTAAAGGCAGGCCGAAGCGATCGCATCATTACTTCTGCCTTTCAGACTCTTTTGTTCATAAACCTGTTTGAACAAGTTGTTTGTTCGGTCCTGTAAAAGAGAAAGAGAAGTTTACGGAGAGGATGGAGGAATGTGTTTGCCAAGTGAGGTTGGAAATATTAGTCAAATGGATGACCAAGTGTGACATCGGAAGGTAATCGATGTGAAACACGATCCATAATACATAAAATCTAATTTCTGTAATCTATATATAAAGATCAGGGGGAAGAAACCATCTACAATAAATGGAAATGAATGATTTTTGCATGCTGTATTTCGATCGTTCACTCATCAAATGTATGAAGAAGCTCATAGAAAAGTGTAAAGCTAATAACTCATGGTTTTCTTGATGAAAACTAAATAATTTTGTTCAAAATCATGTATAAAGCATGTGCCTGAAATGAATCATTTTCACAATTCAGAAGTAGTTATTTGGCTTTATTGTTCACAATATAATTTTCTGGTTTTGTTTAGCCTACCTCCATCATCTTTCCGACCTGAATGTGTGACAATATACAGAATGCCCGACTTCCCAGGTGCACTTCATCTACTTCAATAACAGCAGGCTGAGACACTCACAATGATGTTTCTGGGGAGGTTGATCCGGTCGGCCATGGTGGTGATCTCTTTGAAGGCATTCAACATGGCTCGATCAGAGCTGCTCATGGTTCTCCGGTTCTGGTACTTGGAATTTCCAAACTCATCAAAGCTTGCTGCACCTGTTCCCTGAAATATCAGATGGAAAATATATCTTTAAAAAATAAATCATGATGAGAACATACAATTATGCTCCAAACCTTCCAAATGCAAAGGTACTAAATAGGCAGACGAGTTCCCTACTTTGCTGATCATGGTAGTGAGGTCTCCTCCATTGAGAAGAGGATTCTGAGCGTCTCCAACACGAGACGGGTCTTTAGTTTCTTTCTCATTGGTGAACGTTCTCCACTCTGACCCTACATCAATTACACGGTCACCTGAGGAAGAAAACAACCACAAGCTTATTGTCTTATTGAGCCACTGATTAAAAATGTCCACTTAAAGCATGTTCACTTTCAGAAGAAACATTTCCTGATAATTTACTCACCCCCATGTCATGCAATATGTAAGGCCCTATGATTTCAGCGATGCAGAAAATGCAGACGGAATCACAAAATCCAGTCATAAAAACGGAATTTACAGTTTAACACGGAATGTCACGGAATGTGTCCAATTTTGAATTAATTAAGCAAAAGTAGGTCATTGCACTTACATCATATCGTGCTATGGACTAATATCTGTAAATATTAAGCCGAAAAAATCTATTTAAATATAGTTCCTGTGTGTGTCTGTGTTAATGAACGGCGCAGCCGCGGAAGTGCGACTTCGTTTATTACACACACTGAAGAGCATGTGACGCTCGCGGTGATTTCAGCTTCTGTCGTCTCGCTAAATGAGAATGTGAACACATGAGGAACATCTCCAGAACTGGTCTGAGAGTCACTTCATGAGCATTTGACGGTTTGATTCGAGTAAAACTAGCATCATATCACACAGAACTGTAGAAATATTCCCGGTGTTGTGCCCCATTCTGACCCCCTGCCAAATTATTACCCCCCTAGTATTGGTAGGTTTAGGAGTAGGTTTGGGGGAGGGGTTAGGAAATCAGGTAACGATTTGAATGAGGTGGGGGGTTAATAATTTGGCAAGGGGGTCAAAATTGGGCACAACAGGTAACCCGTCCGGTTTAATTTAAAGACCAGTATTTGCCAGAAATGTATTACTATTGTTCAGCAGAATGCACATAGCCTACTACTACTACTAAAATGAAACAAACATTATTTTTAAGGAATAAACACACAACATTTCCTCCATGTTTTATTTTTAATAGTAAATCCCCTTTGTTTACCAAAAAATAAAGTTTGCTTGATTTTCAATAATTAAAAGAAAGATTTAATGAATGTTTTATGCCTACATTTGATAAACAGAAAATGTAAATACACAACAGAATTTGAGAAAAAAAAAAAAACATTTCATAAGGCTATTTTAAGAAAATTTTGAATAAATTAAGTTGTTTTTATACATTTAAATAAATAGACGTGCTAAAATACAAAATTGGGTTAACTAAAAACATGAAGAAAAAAAAATATTTCATAGGGCCCTAAACATGTAATTTTTGTTAAACTGTTAAAACATTGTTGTGAAAATGTATAAGTGTTAAGATTTTAATTAATTAGACTTGCTTTTTGATTAATACCAATTAGATTTAACCATTAAAAATGAGTTGAGAAAAAATACAACGGATTTCATAGGGCCCTATATATTTCTGTCTTCAATTGAAAAGAAATTAAGGTTTTTGAGGAAAACATTACAGGACTTTTTAATACAGCTTCAAAGGGCTCTACACCATCTCAGCTGAGGGATAAGGGTCTTATCTAGCAAAGCGATCGAAAATGTTTTTTTTTTTTAAAAAGAAAAGATTTATATACTTTAACCACAAATATACATCTTGGACTAGCTCTGTGATGTGCATCCACAATTAACACATTACATAATGTTGAAAAGGTCACGTGTGGTTAAATCTTCATCTGTGTACTCCGGGTCAAAAAGGAAGGTTGGGTCGAAAAACTCTGCAGGACGAGCATTTGTGGTTAAAAAGTATATAAAATTGTATTTTTTAAAATATAATTACACAACATTTGGCTAGGTAAGACCTTTATTCCTCAACTGGGATCGTGCAGAGACATTCGAAGCTGCATTGAAACTGTAATTTGGACCTGCAGCCGTTGGCCACCATTGAGGTCCACTATATGGAGAAAAATCCTGGAATGTTTTTCTTAAAAAGCTACATTTCTTTGCGATTGAAGATAAAAAGACATTAACATTGACTGACATGGGGGTGAGTACATTTTTATTCTGGAAGTGAACTAATCCTTTAAAGCACTAATATTCAGAAGCAGGTGGAAACTCGTACCTACTACCAGGCCACATTCAGGACAGATCATGTCTCCTGCCCTGTAGTCCTCCACCAGTATTGCTTCGGGGTGATTGGGGCATTGCACCTTGGGAATATAGTCTCCACTATAACACACAAAATTCCAGAGGTCAGGAAAAATCCACATGAACTCTTGAACTCTACTGACATTAAAAAACAGATGTTTGTCTGTGGATTAGGATACAGTAAACACTACAATGTGTTAAGCCAACCAGCACAGATGTTTATATAAAGCAGGGGTATATTAGATTTTTATTTTTTAATTCGATACAGATTAATCCTATATGCGTCATACAGAAAGTTTTATTTGCATCATTTTTCCTTTTATTCATTTTCACATCAACTTTCAATGTACCTTCCTGACCCCTATTGTATTGTTAAGTTATCCATTATTTTGAATATGTCGTATACTCAGCTGAGGGCTTATGCATCATTTTATACATTTGTGCATATAGACAGATAGATAGATAGATAGATAGATTCAATCATAAGCTTATGTTTGCATCATCTCTCAATTATGACGAATCCGTTCCAAAAAAATAAAATAAAATAAATAATAAACAAAAAAACTGAATATTGAATAATCTGTCTTTACCTTGGTCATTTCAGCAGCTGCACAATAAAAAAAAAACATGTCTCTCCCTGTCAAAATCCAGAACCGGTTCATTATTAACAGTGGACTGAAGGTAGGCTTCGGTTGTTCCAGCAGATGACTGCTACCAAACACTGATGTTATAGCCACAACAACGCAGACATGTGTCGAGATAAATTAAGATATTTATTAGATAAATAATTAATGGGAATCACTTCCGGAGAGTTGTGAAGCGCCCCGCTGGTAAGAGATGCGCGTGCAGTTAGCGCTTTAGCTCGGAGGTGACGGTGCTCTATGGTTTGGTTTTGACAGGCATCTAAACCTTCAACGTAGTTGAAACAACCAATCTGACTGCACTGGTTAAAAAAAATATTAGCAGCATTAGGCTCTCATTTTTGTCTTGTTTCATAAGATGCGAACGGATAGCTAACATGCGCTAGCATAAAATGACAAGTGTATTCATTATCCAAGATCTCCTTTATACGCACGACAACAAACTACGACTAAAAGCCTACAGAGGCCCACACTGTACAGACACAAATGACATCTATGGCATGCGTTTACAGATCAAAATCATAGAGACACAAAGCCAAAATAAATGTGACTAACCGGCTGGTTGACGCCATACTGTTACTGTTTTCCACGGCAGTGACTCTCTGTTGAACACAATGGACGCCCGCTACCCATATTAATAGGTTTTCTAGGTCACGTGTACAGGGCGGAGACGGAAAGCCACACGGACCAAATTTACTTATTTATGATTCGACAAACTCATTCATGTTCAAAACATGCAAAGATGTTTCTTGGGTTTAAATACATGCCGTTTTTTGGTCGCCACATTTTAAATGTTCAATTTGTCCTATTTTTCAAACGATATAGTCTCTTTTTCTGAAATTCCAGGAGTTATCATAACTGTTTTCACATCTGATTTGCTATGTTCTTTATAATAAAATTGTTTATATTAAAAGAACCCCAACTTCGACGTTAGAGCCAGTCCTAGCACAATGTGCATCTAAATGTGTGGTTTGTTTTAGCTCAAATTTGATTATAAACAGTAGGCTACTGAATAAATGGCTGGTATGAAACACATACTGCATGTCAAGTATTACACGTGGCTTTAATTTGACTGCAATGGAAAATGCACGTGATTTGCAGTCTCGTTTTAAATCTATTTGACACTATTTGTTCTTTTTAGTTCCACTGTTTACGGACAGGGCTTTCAGAGTTCCAACAATCATGCTCTGTTTAAAATCATATACCATCCCTAATTTTTTTTTAACATTTGTGCTTAGTAACGCAGATGTCTCATTCAAAGTTATTACTGGATTAATTCCACTTGTAATGCCCTCAAAAACCAAGGGTTGGGCCTTTTTATAATCATGCTATGGCGAGAACACTCATATCTCTCTAAAGTGATCATCCATTCCCTTCTAATGAAACTCAAGAGCAATAAAGAAGCAAATGTACTGATAAACAGGTCATGACATCTTTTCTGTTTTTATGGCCGCTGCATGTGTAAAACTAATTTGCATAAACTGTTGAAATATGTAGATCATTTGGGCTTCTGTAATTTAGATAAATAAGTATGTATGCCAATAAATTATAGGCTATCGTGGTTTATTATTATTATTATTATTATTACTATTATTATTAAAGCATTTGAAACGCTGATGGGGAAAAATGACAGAACAAGAAGAAAAATGCACGTGTTCATGATTCAGACAGACAGCAAAGGAAGATCTACAGTAGCCTATGTTCCTCTTACAAACTAGCTGAAACTTGTGAAAAAAAAAAACAAAAAAACTTTGGGGTGGGTTGGTTTTAGTTACCAAAATATTTCCTGCGCACTGTGCCAGCCAAACATTGCTGCACCATTTAAGCATCTGGGTCCTAGTTTCCTCATAATAAAAGGAAGAAGAAAAGAAAGTGGAAGATAGTGCAAAGGGCTAGTCTGAATAGTTACTGTCAGAACTGTAATACCTCATGGACTCCACCTTTAATAATAATAATAATAATAATAATAACTTAATCTAAAACACTGCTTTGTGTACAGGGCGCGTATGCAGCTCTAAAAGACTTTTTGGTGGTAATTCACCTTTATCCAGTGCGTTCATAAACGCTACGCGGTCAGCGTCCAATGAGCTCGGCAGCTGACGAACGGAACAGAACGACTCCGTCATCTTGACTGCTGAACTACGAGTGGGAGCAGCTCGGGCGAACAATTGCATATTTCAAACCACTCGCCGCACTCAGACTTCTCTGGACAGCGTGTGCAGTGGTTGACGGACACTACATTACTCTGCTGAAAGAAGATTGTTCTGTGGGGGTTTGGTATTCGACTTTTGTAGTCCGTTTCCTGCTCAACGACAACTTTTGACAAATCTAGCGTCTAAGCAATATGACAATCAAGATAACGAGAGCGCGCACTCTTCCATTCCAGTGAAAAACGACATAGAGACAGTAAGTGAATGTGTTTACTGTTTGCATCTGGGTCTTTGAGACTTAGTTCTTATTACTACATAGAAATACATTATTCCCTGGGGTTGCAGGTTATGTGAGTTCAGCCGTTTAGCGTTTCAGATATTTCTATTTTAAGACAATGTTTCATTAGCCTACTAATATCCATTTCAGAACAACCTAGATACGTTTTTTATTTAAAAATATAGGGTCACCGACTAAATGTGTCTGCATTTCCATTCTGAAATGATTTTTAAAAGTTTACTGATAATAATTTCCTTACAACTTTATTTGATCCATTTGGCCTTTGTTGTTTTGACGCTACAAGGGATTCTCTTATTTCTTAAGAGAATTTAAATACATACGATACATTAAAACAGTTTTCTGTATTATTACGATCGCCCTCTACTGACAAAAATAACAAAATGTGAACTGATGTGATGGAGGACGCTTAGACTTGTCCTGGAAAGTTATCTATATAAAAGTCAAAGTAAAAACACATCAAACACAGTTTTTTTGTGGAATGACGCAGTTATGCAATCACCTCAAAGTTCGATATATGGGCTTCTTAGCTTCTATATTTCTTAATTGCCAGAAATGGTTAACAAAGACAACTTTAATGATTAACAGCTGCCATGTGTTTCCAGACTATTTCTCACGCACCACTTTGAGAAAATAGCAGGCATCAAATAAAGCAGTGCTCGAACTGTGTGCATGCCACTGGGAGTTTAACAACAGAATTGGGCTATTAATACAACATTGGCAGCCAAAAATGTTTTAACATAGAATCAGGAATTGTACTGTATCTGAAGTGAATGGACTTGTGTTTCTCTTGCCACATGAACATGTTAGTCATCACAGTTAAGTGCCATTTCAAACACGACAAGCTCTTGGGATGTTTCAGACCTTTCATTGTGTAACTTGAAGCCACATGTGGCTAGCAGGCATTTGTCTAATCATGCACAGTCAGTACATCCACTCTGTGTGGTTTAACTCGCTCACTTGTGTACACAAGTAAGTCACTTTCAGTGAACGAATCAGACAAAATGTAAATCTACTCAATCAAATATAGTATTAGTTTATTTTATTTTGGAATAAACACTTAAGACTTTCAAATGTGTACACCAATAACCTCTCTAAATGTTGATACATGTAATAGACTCAAATTAGTTCTGTTCAAACTTGCACTGGTTTCATATGCACTGACTGCACTCCTCTTTATTACAGGGATGTTTAGTCTAACTGAAGTTGCCTCCCTTAATGACGTCCAGCCGAACTACCGTATTCTGAAACCATGGTGGGACGTGTTCATGGATTATATTGGGGTGATAATGTTGATGTTAGCCATCTTTTCGGGGACTATGCAGTTGTCCAAAGACCAAGTAGCATGTCTTCCCATTCTTGATGAAAGCACAAACTGCAGCATTGGCCATGAAAATGTAGACAATGTGGGGTCTCAAACAGGACGAAAAACAAATCTGGACTTTCAGCAGTATGTTTTTGTCAACCAAATGTGCTACCATGAGGCCCTACCATGGTACAACAAATACTTCCCTTACCTTGCCCTCATACACACCATAATGCTGATGGTAAGCAGCAATTTTTGGTTCAAGTACCCAAAGACCAGCTCAAAGATTGAACACTTTGTTTCCATTTTGGGGCGGTGCTTTGAATCACCATGGACAACCAAAGCCTTGTCAGAAACCGCTTGTGAAGATTCTGAGGAAAAGCAGAGGTTCACAGGTGGTGTGGTTTTCCAGAAACACGTATCCTCGGAGGACAGCAGTCAGTCTACACCTTTGATGGAAACTCCAACGGTGCAGTTTCCAACCGAAAAGCTTATCGCGGAAGCTCCTAGCCTGACCACTTTAGATAAAAAGATGGAGAACAAGCCAAGGCTCTTTTTGAGAAAGTGCGCAAATTTCGGGTCCATGTAGAAGACAGTGACTTCATCTATAAACTCTACGTGGCTCAGACAGCCATAAAAGCACTAAAAATCATTTTGATCTTGAGCTATACATCAACATTTGCCTCAGAGATCAGTTTCTGCCATAAATGCCTAGTTGAAATCGAAAGTTTGACCGGGTATAATCAGTTCTGTTGCACACACAACATGGCATTCATGTTGAGGAAACTTGTTTTCACTTTCATGGCTCTGATATGTCTCTATGGACTGTTGTGTCTGTATAAGCTCTACTGGCTCTTCAGGAGACCCCTTAAGGAGTACTCTTTTGAAAAAGTCAGAGAGGAAAGTAGCTTTAGTGATATTCCTGATGTCAAAAATGACTTTGCGTTTCTTCTGCACATGGTCGACCAGTACGACCAGTTGTACTCCAAACGATTCGGTGTATTTCTATCGGAGGTTAGTGAGAACAAACTACGAGAAATAAGCCTTAACCACGAGTGGACATTCGAAAAACTACGTCAGCATGTGAACTCCAATGCTCAGGATGAACAAGAACTTCACCTCTTTATGCTGTCGGGACTCCCTAATGCTGTATTTGACCTCACTGACCTGGAAGTCCTCAAGTTAGAGCTAATTCCTGAGGTCAGGATTTCAGCCAAAGTTTCTCAGATGACCAGCCTACGGGAACTACATCTGTATCACTGCCCCGCTAAAGTCGAACAAACTGCTTTCACTTTTCTCCGCGACCATCTGCGATGCCTTCACATTAAGTTTACTGATGTTGCAGAAATCCCACCGTGGATTTACATGTTGAGGAGCCTTAAGGAACTGAACCTGATTGGGAACTTGAGCTCTGAACACAACAAGATGATAGGTTTGGATTCAATGAAAGATCTGAGACACTTGAGGACGTTGTACCTCAAAAGCAATCTCAACAAAATACCAAATAATCTTGCAGAACTCTCGTCGCATCTTACCAAACTTATGATACACAATGATGGGACTAAGTTACTGGTATTGAACAGCCTCAAGAAGATAACCAGCCTGGTTGATTTGGAGCTCCAGAACTGTAATTTGGAGAGGATCCCCCATGCCATCTTTAGCTTGGCTAACTTGCAAGAACTGGATTTGAAGAATAATAATATCCAGACCATTGAGGAGATCATCAGCTTTCAGCACCTGAGAAGATTGATGTGCCTCAAGTTGTGGTACAACAAGATCACTGCCATTCCACCATCAATTGGCCTAGTAAAGAGTCTGGAGTCCCTCATTATCTGTCACAATAAACTGGAGACTCTTCCTCCAGCTCTATTTAATCTGCCCAAGCTGAGGCACATTGACCTGAGCCACAATTGCATCTCAAGTATACCAGTGGAGGTTGGATTCCTTCACAATCTTCAACATTTCGCAATCACAGGGAACAAGGTAGAAGTTTTGCCTAATCAGCTGTTTAAATGTTCCAAACTAAAGGTTTTATGTGTGGGTCATAACAGCATCACTTCCGTCCCAGAGGCGATTGGGCAGTTAGTTCAGCTGTCTCATCTTGAGCTCAAAGGGAACTGCTTAGATTGCCTGCCATTCCAGCTTGGCCAGTGTTGCCTTCTTCGGAAAAACCTTCTCTTCGTGGAGGATCATCTTTTCGACACACTGCCTCTTGAGGTCAAGGAAAGTATCAGTAGTGACTAATGGACTGATGGACATTTCAGTTCTGTAGGCATCTGCAGTAATTTCTACAGGCCTGTCATCAACAATATAGTCTGTAAAAGGGCCTCAAAGATGGGAAGAAGAAATACACCAGAAACGTTACAAACAACAGGTTTGTGCTTGCTTCTGTTTGCCAGCTAGAAGATCTATATAGTTTACATTATGTTCTGTTATACATTTACATATGTATTTTCTGTTATTTACATATTTTTGGTAGCATATTTAATGTGCAGGCTTACGCATATTTTAAAGGGACATTGCACCCAAAAATGAAATTTCTGTCATTATTTACTTGTCATTCCAAACCTGACTTTACTACTGAGGAACACACAAAAAAAAAAAAAAAAAAAAAAATATATATATATATATATATATATATATATACAAATAAAAAAAAAAGTGTCCATTTAATGGGCTCCAAAACAACATCCAACCCCACTGACTCCTACTGAATGGACAGAAAACACTGAGATATTATTATTCTAAATATCTTCTATGTTCCTCCATATGTCATACAGGTTTGGTATAGACCTGTTGCTATAATCAATTATCGACTTATCGCACAATATATGTACATGACCTCAGTAATTTTGGTGACACAATATATTGGCCATTATATTTACATAAAAATGAATGTCGCCATGTTTTTTGCATTCCACTGGCGCCGGTGTCTTTTGTAGCTTCTCGAACATAATGAGATGTACTCGCTGCTAATTCAAATGTAAAAAAATGTCTGCAAAAATATGCAGATATGGCCTTGTTTAGGGATTTGTGCTTTTGTGCTTACGGACATTCTGACTGATGATTAGGTTGTGTTTTTAAGCAATACAGTGTACCCTGAATTTACAGAGAAAAGGGGTCATCGGATGCCCATTTTCCACAAGTTGATATGATTCTTGAGGGTCTTAATGAAGTCTGTAACAGTTTTATAATTCTTGCATTATTATGTTGTTATATTATTATTATTATTATTATATATTCAATGGCATAAAATGGTCTTAAAATGACAATAATATGGTTTATGGCATTTTATTTCTGTGGCAATATTTTGCACAACAAAAAAAAGTTGTTATCGGGACAGGCCTAGTTTGGAACAGCACGAGAGTGAGTAAATAATGACAGAATTATCATTTCTGGGAGGACTATCCCTTTAAGTATTGAAAGGTCAGTAGTTTGTTTTCAAAAGTGTCTATCCACACCAGTTTTAAGTGAGGTCTTTTCTTTAACTCTTTAGTCATGAAAACAATTCCTAAAACTAAGAATACATTGAATGTTTTTATACATTAAACACATTTTATTAGATTTGTACTTTGAGTTTACGAGCATCACTTCAATAATCTATACTCTCCAACAGACATGATCTGGCATGATGAAATATGTGAGGCAAGATGAAGAAAGTTCAACTTTTCTCTTTAGCAATAACAGCAATATTGCAGCATGTTTTTTGGGTGAGAATGCGTTTTTGCATTTCCTTTGTTAAGAGTGAAACGTATGAAAAGTTTTTGCTGTAGTCTGCTGATAAGAGGCCTGTCAAGGACTAAAACTGCCAGAATGGGGGGGGGGGGGGGCATCTCATGATTAGAACCTCAGTGACTTTAAAAAGCTGCCCACGGTTCACTTATGCACTGTCCTTATGATTATATCTTAGAATAAGCCACACACTTGTGAAAGAACATCGAAAACTAGAAGGGCAGTTGTCCTTAACATTCTCTGTTGTGTAATTATTAATGTCTTATTTTGTCTGTTCTCTGATTGTTATTAAATGTTGTGTATGAACAAGATTTGGATATATGTTACAATGTTTTTAAAAAGCAATTAGATTAACCTTCAGTTTTAGCACTAAGGGCTAGTATTACAAAGAACAATACCTGCAAAAATGTACAAAATAAATGAATTTAAGTAAAGAGATTGTGACTTACATTTTTTTTTTTTTTGTCGAATCTGATTTTTGGCTTGGAATTCAGACATGCATATTTAACTTTACATACTACACTTCTGCATGCATACGTTTTTACTTGTTTGCTTTATGATTTTAAACAAGTTGGTTTATAAATGATTGCCCCACCCCCTTCCATTTGTTTTTACATAAACACTTATTATTTTTTAATAAATATAAAATGTTTAT
This sequence comes from Carassius auratus, assembly GCF_003368295.1. NCBI lineage: Eukaryota > Metazoa > Chordata > Actinopteri > Cypriniformes > Cyprinidae > Carassius > Carassius auratus. The sequence goes on along the minus strand of NC_039244.1, from coordinate 14,343,688 downwards.
AGTTACAGCTGGTGAAAAATTGGCCTAAGATACTGAGCCTTACAGTTCAATAGTCTGTCAGTGTTTGTGAATGGAGGTGGCATAGTTGTTCTTACATTCCACACGTTTATATATAAACTAGCACTTTTATATAGTTCACATTTTAGTTGCATATACAAACCACAAATATTCAGTATTCGGGTGTATGTGAGGGAAATGACTGCTACTCTTGCAATATGTAAATTATGTGGCACAAACTGATCATATGAACACATTTACAAACAAATTGTTACATTCATAGCTTAAGACGACAAAAACATTTTATTCTGAACAGCAAAATTCTTTATAGTGATTTACATTTTTTTTTTTTCACATAAATTACCTAAAAAGGTTTATACACAAAAAATATCTGAACCGTAAAAAATGGTCTACACAAGTAACAGTTAATGTTTTTTTTTTGTTTGTTTTGTTTTTTGCACACGGGGCAAACTTACAGGTTTAAGATAAAATCAAAAAAGGGTAATAAACAAAAACCAAAATGTTACAGGAAATGGTGTAAACAGAGAATAATGACATGCATACTTGTCTGAGCTGTTAATATCAATAGAATGGGTGTTTTCACAATGACTGATGTGTTAGCATCAAGTCAAACTTCTGAAGTAAATGTTTAGACTTAATAAAATGTATACATATATGCATCATATGTGCACCTTCTAAAATCCATGGATGGGACAACAACAAAAAAATCACGTTGGTTCTCAAATTAAAATGGGTTATTATAAAATCCACATACAGAATCATTTCAGTTTTTGTAGAGCATAAATCTGCACTGACAGATTAAACTCAATGTGAGAAGCATCTGAGGTAAAGGTTGTCTTTTGGTGGTGGGTTCCACTAAAATCTCGACATATTCACCCACCGTTCGTACGTTCTTTGTCCGTGTACAACACCAGCACAATGTAACAATATCTAAAAAGTGGTTTGTGATAAGAATGGATCCTCACTAAGAGGAAAAAACAAAAGTTCTTACTGATGGCAATATACAATTTAAATGGGAACCCAACAATTTACATACAAGTGATATTCCAAGGACAAGTAGTGTGTTCTTAGGCTGTTTGCATCACTGAAGGTTGTGCCAGTGGTACTGTGACGGTGTTGGGGCAAGAGTCCTTAGGCAAGATGACTTCCACCATCCCTGCCCCCGTGTGCGGTACAGCGGTATTCATGATGTGCCTCTGTAAATGTTTTATCCAGTCCTCCTGCACTGACAAAGGGCCTTGGAAGACTAGATCACAAAACCTGAACATGGAAACAATTACACATTAGATTACAAAGATCCACACAAAGCTATTTTTATTAAAACGTAAATATGTAATATACATTTAATTAAATTTACCGGTATGTTAAATACACACATATATATATCTAATAACATCTAATTTCACTATCTGCATCAAATTAAACGTAAATACAAAAATTATTTTATATACTGTACATTGACAGCCTATTAAATAGAAGTAAATTGTCTGCTTTAATGTTTCAAATAATGTTCCATCGCCATTCAGTGTAAATTATTTTTGTAACAACGTACTTATTCTGACCGGTGATCATTTTAAGTTATATTAGTTGTATTATAAATTATGAAAACTATTTGCTGACAAGTGGGTAAAACCTTGTTATTTGATGAAAAGTGGCAAAGATGGGTTTCATTAATTAGTATTTTGGGGGCTCCACTGTGATCCTTAAATAATCTTTTAAATAGTCTAATAATTCTTGTTCTAAAAATGTCTGACAAGATTTTTTGTTATATAAACTACTGTTACACTGAACTTTTTAATGGGTGTCCATACTGTAAATAATGTTAAAAATGTATGATTGTCATTATTTTTCAAAATTTAACGGGACACATTCTAATGTACATTAAAAATATTTAAAGACGTATTAAACTTTTAGTTTTTATAATCATTTTTAATCTTTCTTTTACATTTGTAGCATAGCGGTTACCTGCAAGTAAGTCTATAGATTTCTTCTGGTGTGTGCAGCAGCGGGTACATTTTCTTCTTCGACCCAGACCTTGATCTTTGCTTTCTCTGTTTACAGTCAAAAGCTGCAATAATAAACAATGTGTTTATTAGAAACGATACAAACAAAATAAGGGCATTTTAAAAAGCACACCATAGGTTTTCACCTATGACAACAATAAAGTCCTCTTACATGTTTAACAAAATATGTTTGAGCACCAAATCCATATATTACATATATGGTTTCACACCTTTCATGAGTGATGTAAATGATATTACCCTTGTGGTGGCCGACTGGTAGCCATATTGAGATCACACGACCAGCCGAATAACACACACAGTAACCCTCTATTATAGTAAATTAATTGTGAATAACTTCAATCAAATGATAACAATGCCATCATTCAGCAACTATAATCTGAAAAACCATCAGGTGTTGAGAGTAAATGTCTTCTACCAAAAGCACCTGAATCAGATTATAAAAAACATTTATTTATTTTAAAGTCAAAGCAAAGTTTAGTAAAAGGAGTGAGCATGTGACATTCTGCAGAAGATGGTAGATGAAAGTAGACGGTGAGGTGCAGCATCCTTCATAAACAGGAAGTCAAATGTAAGTACAAAAATGCTTTTACATAGGAGAGAAGAAAGATACATACTAGTTCCGTCCAGAAGAGCTTTTTTCTTTCTATGTGCATATGCCCTCAAATGATTGGAGAGACTAACACCACTGTGGAATGTGGTATTACAGTGCACACACACTTTTCTATTGAGTTCACTTTTTTCTGTAAAAGAACACAATATATAAAATTAAATACATGCCAATGTACTCATGTTCAATTCATTAAAGTCCAGGCCTGTCATTAAAGGATTATTTAGCAGTAGCAATAAGCTTATATTGGAGATATATATTTGATTTATATTATTATATTTATATAAGATATGTTAATGTATGGTATATATATTATGCAGACTTAATTTTATATGGAACCTTTTCACAGACGAATATGACACGATTAAAATCGTAACTATTGTTTTTATATAAAAATATAGTATTATATGTTTTATATATAAGTTTTGTACATTTATAAGACGATGCTTTGTGTTAAATTACAACAGGGTTCTAAATGCTTACAACATGCTTTAAGCCTTTCGTCGACTAGTTGCCGCTCCTATAAATGTTTGAAGGACATCCACATTTACACACCATTTCCAAACAGTTAAAATGACAAATAAATGTATACTCGGAAAGGTGTTTTTCACAGCTCCAGACTAATTTGTTCATTAATGACGTCATCAGCGACTAGTCGACTTCGACTCGGCTATCATCACATCACTATCATCACACGTTCAACCCCTAATATATAACAAATATACATTTTCTGTAAATAAGGTTGCAATGACATCTACATTTTAGATAACAGCGAAATTTCACAATTCTCAATACCACAGCAGAATACTAGGATAATTTACGTAAGAAAAAGACTAAATCCTCATAAAATACAGAAAAATAAATAAACATTCAGTAATATAATAAAACAAAAAGCAAAAGTCAAATACAATTAAAAAAAGATACAAAAAGTGCTGTTTATGCAAGTCTAATTTATTCAGCTAACAGCCTACTTAAGAAATTGATACTCAAATGTAAAATAAAACACCACTGTCTTCACTTTAAGAATTACACTTTCTTTTGCGTCTTATTAAAGCTACAAAAGTCCTTCAAATCAAGAGCAGTGAGTGATTTTCTCTGTCTTTTGTTCTTTGATTAATATTAAGCACACAGTCAACAGCAGGAATATAAATAAGCCTGCTGTCACTTTAAGAGCTGCACAACTCCAATATATTTTCATTCTCAATTGTTTATGTTCACTTCTGACATAACTGACAAGGTTTTACATGAATAATCACCAAGCGATGCATTTTGACACATTTTTGCATGTGTTTGACCGTTTAAGCACGCACCTTAAGCTAAAAGTTAACCGTCCATGTTCTGTACCGTGTCACAGAACAGCGCATGTTATCTTTCTTGCTTTTAAAAATCACAAATAAATCATATTTACATCAATAAATCAAGCACGTCTCATTTGACATGATTCTACAAATTTGCAAGTAAAGTTTGAGCTCTTATGTAGGAGCGAAACTGCACTGCTGAAAGCGGTGGAATGGACCATAATAATTGTTTGAACTCGATTATTGCATTTTCATAATCGTTGGAAGCCGGAATTGAAATTATTTCGGTTAACTGCAGAACTTTAGAGCAAGTTATAGCAACTTAGATTTTTCTTTCTTCTAACTTTGACTTTTGCTTCTGAGAAACCCAAAATCGTGAAAAAAAGGGCCTATAATCAAAATAAAAGTTTTATAATAACATTTGAAATAGCTATAGAAGGTTTATCTCTTTTTATGTTGTTTAAAGAGATAGTCCCCTCCAAATACAAATTCTGTCACTATTAACTCCCTCATGTCAAACAATTTATGCTTGTTCTTTTTTGCATTTGTTGAATCATGTGGGCTCGTACAAACATGAGAGCGAGTAAATAGTTACAGAATTTGGAAATTTGCATGGACCGTCCCTTCAATGAAACGTTACCTTCTAGTGAATTTGGCACAGCTCTGAAAGGTTGTATCTCCATGTCACAGTCTTTGCCTGGAGATAAAAGGAGAGACTTTCTGGCAGTGTAGGATGAGTGCTTTGCTTTGGTCTCTTCATGGGCTCTTCTCCTCTTCAAAATTCCAATCAGATCACTTGGTGGTGAGCATTTATTAATGTCTATCCTTTTCTTTTCCTCCTTATCATCTTTCTCCCGTTTGACAGTAGATGCAAAGGTTAAACCATTACTCAACCTAAAACGATGGAAAGAATTGGTGCCACGGCACTTCTTCTCAAGAACCTGCAGCTTCATCTGAAACTGTTTCTTGTCACGCATCAATTCTTTCAATATGATCACAGGAGATTTAGACGAGGTGGAAGAAGGTTTGCCCAGGCGCTTCAGGTGGCCTCGCACATGGTTGGATAGCCCAGTCCTGTTGTCAAACCACTCCCTACACAGAGGACAGATAAGCTCTGTCTGTTGGCAGTCAGTTTTCAGCTGTGCTGGATGATCAGTCTGGGATGTACACTCTTCTGTTGGGATCAGAAGGCAACAGGGAAGCCATATGTAATCAGCTTCATATACAACAGATATATATTGCTTAGAAGCCAATTAAATTTGTCCAAACTAAAACTGAAAATGTCTACACTAACCAGCATGCATTTAGCTAACTTGCAACACTGGTTGGGAATTTAAACTACTAATTTGATGGGAACTTTAAACACCCAGAGTGTACACCTATCAGTGATGCTCCAACACACACCTTTCCTGACTATAAACAAATCAAGTAGGTTTGGCCACCATGTGAGCACCTGGAATGAAAAACAGCTCAGAGAAGTGAACTATCAGCAATGGCACATTGCTCTTCTCAGTGAATCTCCAATCACAATATTTTACAGCTTATACTTTAATATCTTTTCATTCACAAGTGATTCTATTCATTAAATTATAATTGTTTTAATGTCTGGAAGTATGTCTAATTTGAGTGCTTCACACCATGCATGAGGTTGGCATTATTATTCTAAAAGTGGTGTGGATGGTGTGCACGTTTATACAATTAAGTCCACACAAAAAATACAGACCAATCAGTAACTTTGGAACAAACCTGAAAAATTAATTGCTAAATGATGTTGTGGCACTTGTAGATAAATCATGCTACTGGAATATGCCTAGTAAACAAAATATTCTAGGGACACACTAAAATAACAAATTTTGGTCGATAATGATAATCCAATAATTATTGTCAAGTTATGGTCGCTAACTGGATAACTGCCTACTGTTCATTGATTTTTATTAACAAATGAATTTAAAAACCTCTGTATAGATGCAAGAAAGTATATCAAGTATAAGAGAGGCATTACCTGTTTTGACTTCTGGCAGTGTTCGTCGTCGAACTGGAGGTACTTTGTCAAGAGAAGTCACCTTAGCTGCAGATACAGCTTTCCGTGTTTTGAGGCCCACTCTGTGCAAATGTCCTCTTATATGATTAGAGAGGCTAATTCCTGACTCAAATACAGCAGGACAGTACGAACAAGCCTTCAGATCAGTCTCAACGTCTGAGCTCAGTTCATGCTTTACAGCTGTGACCTGTTCTGAGATTTCTTCATCCTTGCATTCATCTTTGACAGGAAACGATCTTGGGGAACTGTGATTTTTCTCAAAGTGACTAGTTGAGGCACCAAGACTTGAAGTCTGTTTTTTTACAAAACGTGCATTACCATTCTCATTATTTTCACATCCTTCAAGTTCAAGTTTATCACTAGAATCACACGTAAAGTGACCGTTGTTCAATTCTTTACTCCTTTTGGATGTTCTACGTTTCTTAAAATTTTGTCGACACTTGGGGAAATCTAAAAGAATATCTTGACCCTGCATATTGTGGAATGGAGTAGACATTTTCCTTTTCGAAGGTGACTTCTTAAACTTTTGCTTTTCCAAACTTAAATGCGTCTGGTTGGTGTTTCCAACATCTTCTGAACAAATTATGTTTTCATCAGACTTAGAAGTTCTTTTAGTGTTCCCTTCTTTAGAATGAGCTGATCTTTTCGGATATTTTAAGGGGGGCGAACTAGCTCCTGTTCCAGAGAATGTGGTCTCACAACTAAGGGAATCATCAAGACACTCTCTTGTACTGCTTCCATCAGGCTCCTGGTGAGTGTTGCATTCTGAGGCACTCTGGTCACTATGTTTCTCCCTGGATAAAAGTGTGTGAATTGATTTGTCAAGTCTTGATTGCCTTTGGACACCTTTATTCATCCACACTTTCTTCTTCCGCACAAGACCGGACTTCTCATTGGATGACAAACTTTTGTTTTTGTCCGGTGCACGGAGCTTTAACGACAATTTTGGTGACCTTGCTGTTGGTTTTGCACATGATGTAAGAACTTTGCAAACAGAGAATGGCTGTTCAGTTGGAGATGGTTCTTCATCACTATTGTCAAGGGAATGGGAGGATGCCCGTTCTTCATTAAACTGCGGTTGACACGAAGCTTCAACATGATTTCCAATGATGCTTTTAGTTTTTCTTTGAAAAGACCGGGAAAGGGAAATTGGACCTGCTGATTTATTGACTTGACGCTCCTGAAATCCATCTGATTTCCAAACAGTCAGCTCAGCCCCACTGACGCCATGTTTATGAAGCAAATGGCGTCTCAATTCAACTTCATTCATTTCGACAAAATCACACTTATTACAACTATAGTAGCGCTTGTCCTTCTCATGGGTCTTAGCGTGTTGCACGAAGGTGTTCGGACAGTTCGTTCCAAAGGTGCACTGTGGGCACTGTAATTTTGCATCTTTTCCTTCATCTTTAATTTGTTGCAACTCATTCATTTTTTTTTTAATTTTCTGTTGCTTGTCCCGGTGAACAGTTATGTGATTTAACAGTGAACTCTGATCATGGTAACACTGGCCACATTCCTTACATATGAATGGTTTTGAAGTAGTTGTGTCTGTATTACATGTAATTTGTCTGTGTTTTTGAGATTTCTCTTGAAAACCACTGTTACTTGGAAAAAATTTAGGTTCCGCTACAGAGCATGAGTCCGAAGGCAAAGATTCTCTAATCAATCCCAACTTTTTAGTCTTGCTAATAGGCTTTTTTGCTGGTTTGGCAAATAGGTGTTTGACTGCCTCAGCAGCTCCATTAAAATACTTGGTACGTTTTACAATGGGTGACTTTAATTTGGATGGTTTCCTTGGGGAACGTGTCTTCTTAACAGGACTGCATTCTATCCGGCTTCCTTCACCTACGTGATCTTTTTTTGAATCAAAATTCAACTCAGAGTAGATGTCCTCTGAAGGATCGACTTTTAACACCAGTTTTTCTTTACGTTTTCTTCTTTTATGGTTGAGTGGTGAAGGAACACTTCTGTTGTGGTTGATGGGTGAGGGAACGGGGGACAGTTTTTCCTCCATTTCAAGACCATTATCATCATCCCACAGAAACTTCATAAATTCTCTTTGGGGATTCCAGCTTAGCTCATTTCCATCATCATAATTATCTAATGAGTGTTCTGGAGATTCTGTATCAAAGCCCCATATTCCCCTATTCTCCACATCCTCTGCTGTCAATGTTTGCCTGATTGTTATTTCCCCCTCTTTTCTGAGTGGATCAGGTCCTTCAAAATGGACGTTGGTTGTGACAGAATTCTGAGCGTGTAATGATTTAGGAAGGAATCCTGGTACATTTTTTGAAATATCCAACAAGATTTCATCTGAGATATGGGGTGAGGTGGATCCATTGACATAAGCAGCCTTGGCTGGTCCTTCTGAGCAGATGGAGTCAATAAAACCAACACTGGTCAGGAGGTCTCCTTGGTCACTGAGTAGTTCCATGGTTTCTTGAGGAAAATGCAGTGATGGTCCTGATGAAGTTCCCTCTGCACAGAATGCCTCGCTGTTCATAAGGCCCTGAGAGTTGCTTGACATTGAAGTGTCATTTTCCTCTACTCTGGCACTCTGCCTCAAACCAGACATTCCTAGGAATCCTAAGGACCGTTTCTGGGGACAAAAAATGAGACGAACATTCATATCAATTTATAAATGAATTAATGTTAAATTAGAGACATTAAACATTAAATTATGCCAATAGCAAATATAAAGTTGGATCCATAGCATGCCCTTCTTATAGAATTTACTTTAGGATTTAAAAAAATGAACTTTTTTTAAAGTCTCTTGCATTATGTTTTAATCAGTAAAATTCTACATAAAACTATAAAAAATACATCTTCCAGTCAAGTGTAGACAATGTGCTAGAAGACAACAGCTGCCATTGTAAGGCTGGGCGATAAATTATATCATGTTGAAATTGTTTTTAAATTTCGATATTGATGACAAGCTCTGGACGTTTTTACTATATATGGATTAATCTAACAGCAAAAATAAATGTAACAACAGCCATTCCTTGCTTGTCACTAATAGGCCAAGTTTGCGTGTTCTGCGTGTCCTTGTGTAAATGAATGGCATGGTTTCGTCTGATACACAAACTCGTACACATGTAACAACAACCCGTCAAAATAAATGTCTGGTTAAACTTGAAGAAATTATTACAAAAATAGGTTACTAATATTTTTAAGGAATTTCATACAACCAAGGTATTTTTTCATTAATTTTACACTTATACAGTGTTGTTATTTGTATAGGTAGATCTGTGGAGTTTAACTGTGAAGAAACCGATTATCGTTACATTCATTCTCAAGGTCTAACAAACATGTGGAAAGAATTTCCTTCTCCATTAATGGCAAATGAATATCATGATGAATATCAATATCATATGATATGATATGGAAAAGAATATTGTGATAATATTTTTGGCCATATCGACGAGCCCTTTGCCATTGTATGGCTGGTCAGTAACATGACGGCTTAACAAAGGACTAGTAACCATAATAAGATTCAACAGATTTCAGTATTTTAAATCAGTCCTCATTTATCACTGCAGAGATCTAGAATTTATAGTAATTGTGTACTTCATTAAAACTACAATGCATTGTATTAGTCAGAAATATGTTGTTTAAGAAATTTTTATTACAGAAATAAGTTCTGGTAAGTAACATTACATAAACTAGCTATATTAAATAGACTACATTCTGTCAAAATGGTGCCAGCTTCAAACAACACTACTGTATGTAACAGTAATGCTCTTATCAGCTGATCATGGTTGTATCTCTCTATTACTGTATTTCTATTGGATCTTAGTGCTGCATTTGACACAACTGACCACAACATTCTTTTGCATAGACTTGAACACTTTTTTGGCAGTAATGGAAGGTGCATTAACATGGTTTAAATCGTACTTGTATGACCGCCATCAATTCGTAGCAGTGAATGAAGAGGTATCATATCCATCAAAAGTGCAGTATGGAGTACCTCAAGGCTCAGTACTAGGGCCGCTACTCTTCACGCTCTATATGTTACCCTTGGGAGATATCATCAGGAAACATGGTGTAAGCTTTCACTGTTATGCTGATGATACTCAGCAATTAAACGAAGCTTGACGACGTCAGCAACCTGTCTGACAGATGTAAATGTTCTAGTAGCTGTGCGTGAAAACTGCCATCGTTAATCTTGCAGAGACGGCGAGCTTGTTCTTTGGCGTGAGTGAGCAGGAGTAAGTATTCTGATTAATTATTTTGTATAGTATTTTAAAATGTAACGCCAGTACGCCATATTAAGTTAATTGCCTGCGAGCTTCTCCTCCTGTCTGTACAGTAATTTCTCTACTGTGCAACAGAGAGTCGAGTGGTTATGACGCAATCATTAGCCTATTTTTACAAAAACTGTTTTACGGGGACATAATGTAATAATGTAAAGGTAATGGAGCCCTTTATACATTGTCGTGTATCTTTAGAAATAAATAATGGACAAATGGAGTCTTAAAACGCCTCAGATGTAAAGTTATTTGCGAATAATTTATTTATGAATGGGATGTCAATGGTATGCTAACGCAAGTGAAGTTCTGCTACAAGATGGCGGCACGCGGCCGACTTCAATTTCTGGTCGACTTCCTTGCCGCCTGGCAGTTGTGCCCCTGGGGCGTCTGCCGTTGCAAAGCAACCATGACGTGCTCTCTCCATGTAGACGCGGAAATTTCAGCAAAGGATAAATGGATTTGCAGCACTAAAAATCGCTTGCAGTAGCTGTGCTACTCAATTTATTTCAAAATGGCAATCCATATACAGCTATGATCAGCTGTTCCCTCATCTTAGCTGAGCTTTCAACGTTGTTACGGGAAAGGATGAAGCTGATTGGTTAGTTCTTGTCACATGACCCGCGGTGCGCTTGCGGCATTCTGAAAAGTTGAGATGTTTTTAACTCGATGCGGTGCCGACGCGCCTGTTTTGGTGTGCGCGTCGCAACCGCGTCGCTTCCATTATGAGCGCGCATACTGTGGGCCTACATTGGAAATAACGAACTTGTGAATATGTGAACAGCCCCTTAAAAGACAGCGCACCGCAAGACAACAGTCACAAACCACCGAGCTACCCCGAATCAGCTCCAGATCTTTGGAAACCATGCTAAACCATAGCAGAACCCTGACTACATTTTATGGTTTGTGATGCTAAAGAACATTTCATGACATCTCTGACAACTGTAAATTTGTGGCTACTGTGGTTTAATTATAAATTCTATCGTAAATAATTTTCTTTGCCTCTTTATTTTTGTATACTGTAAAAACATCAACCACATTGGTTGAAAATGAATAAAGGTTGAAATATTATATTAGAAGTTGTACTTATATTTTTTGTAAAGTTATCCAAAGGATTCATTAGCTAATCAAAAAAAAGAACATTAGATTAATTATTTATTTTAATAAAAATAATCGTTAGAGTAATCGACTAATCCAGAAAATAATCGTTAGATTAGTCGACAGAAAAAATAATCGTTAGTTGCAGGTCTAATGACATCACTGAATTCAATGATGAACTGCTTTTAACTGTCATTTTGCATTATTGAAACACTGTTTTCCTAATGAATGTTGTTCAGTTGCTTTAACGCAATGTATTTTGTTTAAAGCGCTTTATAAATAAAGGTGATTTTTTTTTTTATGTCTGCATATTATTGTGGCTAGTTGCAAAGTAACTTGGCCACTGTTGACCATGTACACCTGCTTCGTGCAAATATATACCTGGAATAATAAACCAATAGACTAGGTTTAGATAGATGACTTTTTTTTAAAAATCCATGCATGAACATGCATATTTTAAAACATGCATTTTATTTTCATTATTTGTGTTTAAATTATAGCTGTCAAACAATCACTTTTAATCACAGTTATTAACCTTATTTTTTATTCCACCAGAAAAAAAGTTAATTTCTACACAGCGCTGTTTGTTCACTCACACTGTCCTCTTTATCTCATCAATACAATGATATATCTCCTCATCAAATCTCGTAAAGCACACAAACCAATGTTAAACTAAATAATTATGCTTTTATTATCCTCAAAGTCACTCTGGATAAAATTTCATATATTGTAAATGCAGTTTTAAAATAAACAGATTTCACAAACTATAAATAAACAAATGGGAAATGCACACTGAATTCAATTGAAAATTTTTCCTACACTTTATGGACTTAACAGTACATACCATGGGTATTAAAGATTTTTTTTGCAATTCACATTTGTAAATACAATAGTTTCGTTTATGGGTAATATCTATACTCAAGTGTATATGATAGTTAAATGTTTTAACTGTAACTTATATTTTTATGTTGTTCTAATATAAGTGAACTTCAAAACACTATTAATAAAAATACAACAAAAATATTAATTTGGCCAATCATGACAGCTCAGTACTATTGCTGGTATGCATGCTACATTTGACAAGCTGATTAACAATAAAAATTTAAAGCAAATTTCAACATTAATGAATTTGTGTCTGTGTTTGTGTGTGTGTGTGTGTGTGTGTGTAAGCACCCCCTTCTGGTTGGACTTGAATGCTTAAAGAAGTGAAAGTGGAAATTACACAAAACTAGACGGTGTTTAATCTAATAATACTATTATAACACTATTATAGATGCATTAAACATTATACTTGATACTAAGCAGAAACATGGATAACAACTACAGGCACTACAGTGTGCATAATTATACAGGAAGGAGTTCAGATTGTTTATGTGCATTATGACACACTGTACAAAAATAAATATATAAAAAAGCTGTCATTATTGTACAATGAATCACCAACAGATAGCAGAAGAAATGTCTTCTCGTCATATGACAATGATATATAAATCACATGCTCTGAGAAAAGTACCTATAGTCAAACATGTATGTCTGCATGTATAAACGACACGTTTAAATGCATAAACAGCTGTCATTATATTATTGTTGTTGTGCTCCAAGTTCTAAATTGGTTCTATATTGCATAATTATTGGTTCACAAAACATTATAGCATGCATTCAACCTGCTACACATTTAAGCACAAATAGTATTTTTTTTTTAATTCAGAGTGACAGTACAGATCTACATTTACGTTCATTAATTAATAACATGAAATATATTACTGACATCTTTCTGGCATTGCTGCTACTACATACTATGAGAGTGTGCTAGCAAGGTAGCAATCAAGCCCCATTATGTTCAACATCAAGCTTAAAACCACTTGCCCCTAGCAGAATACTGCGGGCCTTGGATGGTTTCACCTTTTAATGTTGTTGGCAAACGCAATTTTAGCCTACCTTTATGCAGCTGCGACCGTGGACAATAACACTGAAGTGAAATCATTTCATTTTTGCCTGTTCAAGCTTTCCATCTATTGCGAAGCCGCCATATTTGCTCGATGGTCCACAGACAAAGGCATTGCGATTCACTGAGGGGGGCTCCATAAATTTTATTAAATTTATTTTAAAATAATGTTAATATTGTGATTGCCCCACGGCAACTACTTATTTATTATAAAATCTTACACAACATAAACATGTTGGATACGTTAAATCATAGGAAAATTAAGTATTTGTATGACACATGTAAACAATCCCTCCCAAACAAAAAGTGGACTATTCCAAATAGGTGGCAAGTAGAAGTACTGACGGTAAAGCGAACAGAAGAGCAGAAGCCGAAAGAATGGCAATGGCACTCTCAACCAATTATTGAGAACAAAATAACGTTCATATCCCGGTGAACCACAGCTAAACGTTCTGTGTTAAGTCATGAATGCATATATACATCAGTTTTGAACTGGGGAAACACAACTAATTCCTTAAAGGTGTTTCCCCCCGTCGGCAGCCAGCTATTAGTATCATACAAAAAAATTTAAATGCGTTGTATTTATGAACTTAAATATATTATTGCTTTCTGTTCTTTAAACCGTCGAAATATAATATGTAGAGACAGATCAGTATATATGATCTATTTTCTGTAATCAAATGATTGTTTGATGTCTTCATGATAATCCTAACGCCTTCAAAAGGGCACCAGTTACAAATAGTAGCCTACTCCGCACAAATAAGGTTTTGTTGAATAAATAATTACGTATATGTACTATTTTTAGACTTTTAATAGTCATTTTACTAGTTTTGTCCACAAAGAGATTGTACCAGACATTCCACCTCTACGCACTCAGCTAATCATTTTATTTCAGAGAATCAATAGCCAGTGGCTAAAAGCTAAACTAGAGGGTTCACAGTACAGTAAATGACTTACTTCAGTATGGTGCAGTGCCTAATAACATCTTAATGTTCTTTATCACTGTTGTACATTTAGGATGTCAGTGGCAATCAGGAGATGTAGACTCAGAAGAAGGTGTTTCGTCAGTGGATAGATAACCTGTTTTATGACGAGACAATCATTCATAAAGTGTGAGTATGCCTTTACACATGACACCTTAGCCGGGACACGCCAGACATCTAAGAATGAATATGAACATGTGGAAAAACAGGTTATTTTTATTACAGATTTTTATTTGACTCTGTGTAGTAAACCATTATGTCCAGGACAGGGCTCCTGGATACTTGATGCTCCACCCTCATTATTCCAGGGAGAGGCAGCTCACCTTTTCTTACAAACTGAGTTCTGTTTTGATTAAGGTTAAAATTAAGGTTTTAGGTTTGAGTAATTGCAACATGTTTTAAGTTAGGTTGATAAAGCTTTTAAGATGGAGGTGTGTGTGGGTGTATATACAGTGGAGATTACAATTAGAGAACAACCTTTAATTTCAAGGTCACTGCTTAATTCCTATAAGTTATCCTAACAGGAGTAGAAGGACAGTTTTTTAAGTATATTTCATACTGTAAATTAATTGTATCCTGAATCATAGTATAAAACATTTAATGATATTTAGCCCATGAAAAATAACTCTGATCAAATTTAGATAACACTTTCAGATACCTCCAAGTTATTGGTGTTAATCTGGCGCTTGGGCCAATTTCCTTAATTATATGTCAAGCATTTTTTTTAACTGGCGGCATTACTTCAAATTTCAATGATATTGCAAGATGACGAGCCACTCTAAGATGAATGAAACCCTGCGACATGAGGCAGCCCAGATGAATGCCAAAGGGATGACCTTTTCAGCCACTGCAAGAAAAGCTGGTAATTCAAAATATGTGGTTTCTCGAATCCTGCAGGTTTACAATCACACTAAAGGCCACCATATAATTCAAGCGAAATCGAAGAATGAACTGAAGTGACATAATTTCAAACAAAACCCGGCCAAAGTGAAGTTTGTTTTGTGTTACGAAAACTCCTTTGTTATACAGTTGGTACATTATGATTACATCACAGGAAGTGTGCGCTGAGGCTACAAATTGTTTTACGCAGAACACTTCTATGGGTTAGTTTAGTCTGTAAAGTCCTTGGAGGTGAGATGTACAGGGGTAAAAACTGAACACAGTGGAGAACTGCTTTAGCAAATTAAGTTTTGCTTTTGATAAAATGAGACACCGAAACTTTTTTCATGCTGCTTCCTTTGAGCTATATATTGAATAAAGTGCTATGTAAATACACGTGAAAATAAACTGTAAATCATATGTAAATTATGCTACTTTTTCACAACTGAATGGGCACAAATGCAAATTTAAAGCTCAATAGCATTTGAGGAGAATGACTTACAGTCATAATAACTGTCATGTAAAGTGTTCATTTAGTTGTCAAGTACAAAGCACACCTTATACATAAAAATAAATTATTCCTTAAAATAAACTGTAAATACATTTTTTAAAGGTAAAAACGAAGACCATGCATTACTTTCAGGCACATTCATAATCCTGTAGAAACTTTTGGCTGTTGGCTTTAATAATATTTTTGAATGTAGAAATAATT
The DNA here is from genome assembly GCF_003368295.1 of Carassius auratus. Classification (NCBI taxonomy): domain Eukaryota; kingdom Metazoa; phylum Chordata; class Actinopteri; order Cypriniformes; family Cyprinidae; genus Carassius; species Carassius auratus. The sequence continues at coordinate 14,327,833 of NC_039244.1, read as the reverse complement.
TCACCACCATCAACGCAAACTAATATTCTCTCTGATTATCCATGTCGCCTCACGAAAATTAGTCAGGGTTTAAACACGAATAGCACCAAAATTCATTGTTCTTGTAGCCATGGTAACTGCAAATTAATGACGGTTTTGTTACTTCAAATAATATGTCACCATACTTGGCTGTATGTCACGTCACTTTCACTCACTAACTTTGATTGATTTTTTTTTTTTTTTTTATTGTAAAGCAAGACAAAACAGTAAAAAACAAATTTTGGTTATTCAATTTATACAATGCTGAAAAAGAATTAGCAAAATACATGTGGCAATACAATACTTCTGGCAAGAATTTTCATTTCAGTGCATCCCTATTCCTTATATATGTATGTCTGGTTCATGATCCTTCATCTGCTCGCCACCAGAGGTCGTCTTCTGATTACATTGACATTCACACAGACTGTTACATGTCACCCTGGACTACATTTCCCATGATTCATTTCACTGATTGGCACGCTCACCTGAGGCCACACCATAAATAGGAGGCTCAAACCACTATTCAATGCCAAGTATTGTCTGCATTTATTACTCTCCTAGTAGCAACTTTATGGAGCCATTTCATGTTTCCAGAGATTAGTTCCAATCAGTCCTTTTTTGTTTCCTTTTAACCTGTGTCTTTATTCTATCCTCGTTTACCTTGTCCTGTCTGATCTCTGCCTGTCATGGAATTATCGCCTGTCTTTTGGATTACCCATTTGCCTTGCCCCCTGGATCACGTTCGCTGCCGATCGACCCCCTTCTTTTCACTGGACTACTCTTGTGTCTTGTCCGTACCATACCCATTTGCTGGTGTTCAACTCTGTCTGTGTTTTGACTATGTTTGTCAATAAAAGCTTGCATTTGGATCCGCATGCCTCAAGTCTTGTTCGCCCCGTTACTATAAATATATTTTCAAAGGATTCAAAGCGTCTATTGTCATATACCCAGTGAGAAATGAAATTCTTACTTTGCTTTCCACAATGAATGCCAAGACAGTGCAAAACTATACACACACATACACAAACTATATACACATGCATGCATACAGTATAAATAAAAATGCTGCAAGCATAATAACCTAGACTATGAAAAAATAAATATGGATTATTTATAGCTATAAATGTGAGAATAGAGTAAGAATATAAAATGTGAAAAATAGAAATATAGACGTATATGATATTTATATGTGAATGTACAGTATTAACAGTATGTGCAAAAAACAAAAGTGCAGTAATGTGCAAATTGAGTGCAACTACATGATAACAATAACAGCAGTAACAGTAACAGATGTGCAAATTGAGATGAGGCTACATGAGTAATATTAACAAATATTCAATGGTAGTAATAACAGCAATAACATTACAAATGTTCGATGAGATGAAACAATTTGAACCGATTGTTCTCTGATATATCTAAGTCCACTAGCTAGTAGAGCCCGACCGATATGGATTTTTGGGGGCCGATGCCGATGCCGATATTAACTTGAAAAGAGCCGATTTATAAGCCGATATTTTGATTTTGAAAATAAACTGGATATTAGACCCATTTGCTATAAGCTGCACTTACATAACATTCAATGGCAAAATATCTGCCTGTTCTATGTATGTGGGCTGTATAAACCATTTTCCAGAAGGGATTTATGTAAAAAAACGCCTTAGATTACGGTCTCAATCACTAAACAATTGCACATCAAAAGTATATATTTTTTAACGATCAAAAAACAGTCTGATTTTAAACATTTAACACTTTTACTTTCTTCCAGTTGAAGCTGATTTTAACAGTCTGTGTGTGTACTGTAAATAAATTATAATACTAAAGTTAAAGTTAAAGTATTTGCAGAAGTAGTCCCACACTTTTGCTGCTACATCATTCACCCTTTTCAGCCATCTGTAGGGCAGAAAGAGAGACATAGAAAGAATAAGCATGTGTATTAATAATATCACCATGTATCATTACTCATGTCATCATTAGAATTATAATAATAATAAACAGGGATCTCCTACATAGGCAAAAATGAGAAATATATATATATTTTTTTATTTGTCAAGCAATAGGTATTAACCTCCTTATATTTAACAATATTATTTCAACATTTTCCTGTTATGTCTGTAAAGCTGCTTTGAAACAATATGTAAGAAAAAAAAAGAAAAGAAAAAAGCGCTTGTTCAGCTCAGATTTATTTACATGTCCCCTCTGATTTAATCATTTCTGACGCACCTACTGTAGTTACTGTAACTACACTATATTTGCTCTCACAGACACATTCACAACGGACCCGTATATCTTCTCCTCTTCTCTTTGTGCAGTCTGAATCAAAATGGTTAACGTTAGTGCCATGAACACACCGCTGTCAATTTTGAGAAGAACCACCTTCAAACAAGTTAATAGCAAGCATTTAAGGGGCCTGCTAAAAAGGAAGCTATATTAGCGTTAGAGTAACGTAACCAGCCTGAATTCACCAAATTGTTCCCTGGGCCTGAGGGTAGCCTCTTCTTCCTTGCTTCTCTCTTAATTCTCATCAGCAGGACTAGCGCTATCGCTCGCTTCTTACAACGGGACAGATACATGTTTGCTGCTGACCGAAAAGAGGAACAACAGACTATGAAAGAGCTCCCGCTAAAAGTTTTTAAAACTCCGCCTACGCCATAGCGCAGAGCAGGGCAAATCGCGTTGTATCTGAAAGGCAACGCTAAACCCAGCGGCCAAGCGCTGTGCATACCGCGTCCTGTTTGAAAGGCCCATTACGCGGTCATTATGTGGGAAACACACCGCAATAGAATAAGCACTAAACGCTAACTTTATAGTTCGACCTCTTATTAACGTTCGCGCTCTTCCACTGATAAACATGGTATTAGCTTTGTGGCTAATCTAATTTAGCAATGCATTAACGGCTGTAAGTGATGTTACAGAATATTTAGAAGTGATAATGATAGGACCGTTAACTAGAACTACCACACCGTTTTTATATACAGTGTATGAACTAAATCTACAATCATTTCACATGACGAAGGACAGACTCACCTGGGTGGCTTGGCTGATCGCTTTCTTCTTTGTGGATTTCTGGCGCTGTTGCAACTCTGGAGCTGCAGACCGCCCTCTGGTGGGCAAACTATGCAACACTCATAACATGAGTGAAGAATATGAGACTGTTTCTCATGTTTCATCGGCAGTTATAAACGCCGATGCCGATTTAAATGCAATTAGCTCATATCGGCCGATAATATCGGCCGGCCGATATATCGGTCGGGCTCTACTAGCTAGCTACCTGTTTAATAGTCTAATAGCTGAAGGGAAGAAGGAGTTCCTTAATCTGGAAGTCCTGCAATTAACACTCCTATACCTCCGTCCTGAGGGTACGAATGTGAACATTCCATGTTGGGGATGGGTGGGTTCTTTAATGATGGATGCAGCTCTTCTGTGGACTCTGCGATGGTAAATGTCCTGCAGAGAGGGCAGTGGAGTCCTGATGATCTTTCTCAGCAGTCTCCACAACTCTCTGCAGACGTTTGAGGTCCCTTACAGTATTGCTGCCATACCACGCAGCGATGCAGCTGGTCAAGACGCTCTCAACTACACAGCTATAGAAGTTGTTGAGGATCTTAGGTGACATGCCAAACTTCCTCAGCCTCCTCAGGAAGTACAGCCACTGTTGTGCCTTCTTAACAAGCTCTGTGGTGTTGATTGTCCAGGTGAGGTCCTCACTGATGTGGATCCCCAGGTATTCAAAGCTGCTCACCCTCTCCACTTCAAGCTCTCGGATAAACAGTGGTTGGTGGGTTCTCCTCTTTTTCCTCAAGTCCACTATCATCTCTTTTGTCTTGTCCGTGTTGAAGGTAAGATTGATGTCCTCACACCATGTCACAAGTCTGGCCACCTCCCTCCTGCCGCTTCATCCCCACCAGTGATCCGTCCTATCACTGCGGTGTCATCAGTGAACTTCTGTATGATATTGTCCTTGTGTAAAGGATGGGACTGAGAAAACACTCTTGTGGGGTTCCAGTGTTTGTAATGACAGTGTCTGAGGTCCTATTACCAATCCTAACAGACTGCGGTCTGCCAGTCAGGAAGTCTGGGAGCCAGTCACAAAGAGTTTGTGAGGGATGACCGTATTGAAGGTGGAATTATAATCAATAAAGAGCATCCTGATATAAGTGTCATTATCTTCCAGTTGAAAAGGGAAATATGGAGGGCAGCAGCAATGACGTCTGAGGTGGACCTGTCGGGCCGATATGCGTACTGCAGTGGGTCCAATATATCCAGCATACTGTTCTGAATGTGAGTCAGCACCACTCTCTCAAAACACTCCATGATGAGCGGAGTGAGTGGTACTGGCCTGTAGTCGTTCAGGCATGTCGGAGGGCTCTTCTTGGGAAGGGGGACAATGTTTATGAGAAGGGTGTAATGTTTTATTTAATTTCTCATTTGTTAAGGTTACTCTCAGACATCAAAGAACCTTTTGCCTCCAAACCTATTCACAATCCCATCACAAGTGTCCAAGGGCAGACTGTGAAATTACATGAGCTGGAGGAATCTGTTTTGTGGAGCCATGAACCCTCTAGAGAAAGAGATCAGGCTGTCGACAGGGCAGGTTTTGTGGAAACAAGGCCTTTACCTACTGCAAGTGCTCTTCCCATCAAGACTCTGTATACTCTATACTACATCTTGCTTGAGTTAACATAATTTGCTGATGTAACAAGCATTTCTTTATGCTTCAACTGGATGTTGGCAGGATAACTATAAGTGAGTAAACAGACTTCATTCTTTTGTAAACCTAGGTTGTTCAGAGCTCTTACAAGTAGGATCCCTTGGAATGATGAATACGGTATCACAAATCAGATGATTGTCAGGTCAGGTTGCTATGACATCCACTGGTCGAAGACTGCACATGCTGCTACCAGTAGTCCCTTTATTGACTTGGGCCAAACAGAATAAACATGTGATGTTCCTTCAAAAGCAAACCATAATCTCCATTTTGGTCTCAAACCTGCAGAGTTTGAAGGTAATATAATACTGGTGCACTATTAGTTAACTGGAATGTCATGACATAGAGTTAGTGCAAGTTGCCACAAATGTAACCAGTTATTGATAGTTTTCACGTGACATCACAATCTTAGGAACACCACCCTGAAGGGCAAAACACAGCTTTGCTCCACTAGCCGCCAGTTATTTTTGAGCAGTTTGCATAGTAATATAGTAAAATGCAGATATTAAAAGGTGAAATTCAGGAAACATCTTGTTGATTATATATGTTTTGTACAGACAAGCAGATGAAGCCAGAATATAAAAGCAATGTGCAAAGTTTCATGTTAAATGGTTTCCCATTGAAAACCATTAGAAGGAAAACACTGAACCGTTTAACGAATTGTGTTCATATCAGCCTCATCTGCTTGCCTATGTAAACTATGCATCATTAATATAGAGAAAAATACAGTTTTAAATATATTAAGGCACTTTAAGTGTTTTTACAACGTTTTGTCACACTGTTTAATTATTGAAATATTGCCATGTGTGATTAATATGGATTGCAAATTGCCAAAGCTCGCATTTTGTTCACATACGTTTGTTTTATTCTTTGAAGAGATTATCTAAATATTTGCGGCTGTGAAACAGATGGAAAATTGACCGGCGCGTATAAACTCGTCTAAGTTGAGGGAATAACATAGTGTACATACAACACATTATTCTTTAAGGAAGCTGTCAGCAAACTTCCAAAAAATGAAGCTCAGTTTGGAACAGGTAACATTTTATATCTGTGTTTTTACTGTTTTTATTAAAGGCAGGTATATTTATCCTTAAAATATGAATAAATTAAAGAGATGCATTGTTCGTTTTTCAAAGGACACGTTGCTCCTGAAATCTGGGAACTGGTAAAAGAGAATCAAGGTGAAAAGAACACCTAAGGGAGAGGAGCTCAGCATTCATTCGATCAGCTCTGAATATGGTTAGTGGTCATTAGGCCAATATCTGGCAAGCACTTAAACAAACCATAAAGACTTTTTGGATGTTCAGATAGTGTCATTCAATAAAATGTTAAATATTCATCTGGCATAAACATTTAGAGTGCTCTGGTAATATCTAGTAATATTTTAGAATAATTTATGTGTGGTGGGACTGGATGTACAGCAGGAGTACAGAGTCTACTACTCAGGAGAAGAGGTTTGGAACCGTGTCCTACATTAGAGAGAACCCTACGTGGAGAATACAGAGGATTCACGACACAGAGAAGACACAAGACACCACACTGACTACTCCAGCTACGGCAAACAGAGGTCAGACTCCTTGACTACATGATCACAATATGACTAGATGTGATAGAAATACGATACATTTGAACTAGACTTGAAACATCCATCAAAGGTGATTAAATCACAAGTGGGGGATGAGACGCATTAAAGATTATACGTGTGTGTTATATCCATCTCAAAGATATCTTTTGTGACCACTTGTGATCAAATTTCAGGGTTCTCCCTCAAGATAAATTTTAATAAATGATGAAAATGCTCTGATAAATCTGCTGAAACTGAATAAAATATTAAATGCTTTTGGCTCAAACTGTCGGGTCTCGGGGCTAATCACCTGCCTTTTTGGTGTGTGTGTGTTTATCACTTGTCAGCTCACCGTGTCTACCTGTTTGAGTTTTCCCCGCCCTCCTTGTTTCTGTGTTGTGAACCTTAATTGCTCGCCACCTGTTTTCTATGTTCTTCTAATTTTACACCTTTATCATTCCCTGTGTTTCTCTGCCTATTGTCAGACTGTTGTTACTCGTTTCAATAGCTCGGATCTTCTAGCTGTTCTTAGCACTCACCTTTGTCGTGTCTTGTCCTCAGGCTCCAGTGTGTTTAGCTGTTTTCTCTGCCCCCTGTTCCCCAGCGCAGAGCTCTTGGAAGCTTCAGTGTCATCCCTCCGGTCTCAGTGGTCGTACAAATAACTGTGGAACGTTACTCATCGGTTTGATTCATCTGTTTCGACTATTCTTCCAGTCACTACGAGTAATCCTGTGAACGTGACTCATCTGATCTGCCTCCTCTGCTTTAAATAAAGCCTTGTGTAAACCCGCATCTGAATCCTGCCCATTTCTCCTGACATAACAGTCTGACCAGATCATGGATTCAGCGGGATCTGATCCACTCCGCTCGGCTCTCGTTCAGCAGGGAGTTTTGTTGGGACAGCATGCCACCCAGCTCGGCACCACCGCGCGGAAAGTGGACACTCTCACTGCCCGGGTCTCCGAGCTCATCGCACGGGTGGACGGTCTTCGGCGAGAGGCAACGAGCGGATCCGTTCTTCACACCGGTATGTTCCATGAGCCCGAACCTCATGCCAACAATCCGCCGGTCTATGATGGCGATCCTAACGCCTGTCAAGCGTTCCTCTCCCAATGCTCGCTGGTGTTCGCTCTGCAGCCCCGGCGTTACGCAAAAGAAGAGGCCAAAGTTGCGTACGTACTTACACTTCTTTCGGGCCGTGCCCGCGAATGGGGGATTGCCGTGTGGAGATCGCGGGTTTCCTGTTGTGCAACCTTCGTGGACTTCAGTCATGAGATGGCAAAATTATTTGATCGCTCAGCTCAGGGAGACGAGGCGGCGGCCCAGTTATCGCGTCTGACTCAGGGGAGGAGCTCTGTCACGGACTACGCCATCCAGTTCCAGACTTTAGCGGCGGCCTGTGGCTGGAATGAGAGCGCGCTGCGCGCCCGCTTTCTTGAGGGGTTGGATTTCGCCATTTCATACGAACTCGCGGCCATAGAGCTCCCGCGGGAATTGGATAACCTCATTAATCTCGCGCTCCGTATTGAGGGCCGTCTCAGCCGCCGCCGCAAGCAACGGCAAACTCCCGCCCCGTGGCGCCACCTAGAGCCCTCTTCAGCCAGTTCAGCCGACCGACAGCCCTCGGAGGAGGAGCCCATGCAGTTGGGTCGTTTACGGCTTACACCACAACAGAAGCAGGAGCGTCTGTCGTCGGGGGCGTGTCTATACTGCGGCGGGGGAGGTCACTTCACTCTTCACTGTTCGTTAAAGGGCCAGGGGCCACCAGTGAGGCGGAGCGTCCTGGTGGGCACGGTTCTTAGTTCAAGCTCTCCTGCAGCACGGACTCAGCTGCCGTTCCAACTCTCCGTCCAGAGTCAATCTCACGCTGGACTCGCCCTTGTGGATTCAGGGGCTGAGGGGAACTTCCTCGATGCTGCTTCTGCCCAACGATGGAGAATACCACTTATCCCCTTAGTTAGTCCCGTATCAGCATGGTCATTAGCTGGCCGTCCCCTTACCACCATCACTCACATCACCCCCAAGTTAAACCTTCATATTGCTGATAGCCATAGCGAGCTGATTGAGTTGTTTATTATTGATTCCCCTAAGGCCCCTTTAATTCTGGGACACCCATGGCTGCACAAACACAATCCTCACATTGACTGGGTCAACAATTCCGTGTTAGCCTGGAGTCAGTCTTGTCACGTGTCATGTTTGGGTGCTGTTTTTCCTCCTGTCTCTGTGTCTTGTCTTCCTCAGGAGGATCCCTCTGACCTGTCCGGTGTTCCTGCGGAGTACCATGATCTTCGGGCGGTCTTCAGTAAGGCCCGGGCCACCTCGCTACCCCCGCATCGCCCCTACGACTGTGCCATTGATCTTCTCCCGGGCTCTTCTCCGCCTAGGGGTCGTTTATATTCCCTTTCGGGTCCTGAAAGAGAGGCCATGGACAAATATATACGTGAGTCACTTCAAGCTGGGCTCATCCGCCATTCCTCCTCTCCCGCTGGTGCAGGTTTTTTCTTTGTTCAGAAGAAGGACGGCTCCCTGCGCCCCTGTATTGATTACAGAGGTTTGAATGACATTACTATTAAGAACAGGTACCCCCTACCTTTAATGTCTTCTGCTTTTGAGTTATTACAGGGAGCTCGCGTCTTCACCAAGTTAGACCTGCGCAACGCCTACCACTTGGTGCGCATTCGGGAGGGGGATGAGTGGAAGACGGCATTTAACACTCCTTCGGGACAATACGAGTACTTGGTTCTTCCGTTTGGTCTTACCAATGCTCCAGCCGTTTTCCAGGGACTCGTCAACAGCGTGTTGGGTGACATGATCAATCAATTTGTCTTCGTGTATTTGGATGATATCTTGATTTTCTCCCCTTCTCTCCAATTACACACCCAGCATGTCCGACGGGTTCTCCAGCGCTTACTAGAAAATCAGTTGTTTGTCAAGGCGGAGAAGTGCGAATTCCACGCTGAGTCAGTTACGTTCCTTGGCCACATTATTTCCACGGAGGGGATCAAGCCAGATCCCGCTAAGATTGAAGCTGTCGCCCAGTGGCCGGTCCCTGACTCCCGGAAGGCTCTGCAGCGATTCCTGGGTTTTGCCAACTTCTACCGGCGATTCATCAGAAATTTTGGTCAGATCGCTGCACAGCTCACAGCCTTAACCTCCACCAAGGTGTCCTTCAGATGGAACCGGGAGGCGCAGGTAGCCTTTGACATTTTAAAGTCCCGTTTTGTCTCTGCACCTGTTCTGTTGGTTCCAGATCCTGAGGCCCAGTTCATTGTGGAGGTTGATGCTTCGGACGTCGGGGTTGGCGCAGTTCTATCTCAGCGTTCCCTCCACGATGGGAAGCTCCACCCTTGTGCATTCTTCTCTCGTCGTCTCAGCCCTGCAGAACGTAACTACGACATCGGCAATAGAGAACTGTTGGCGGTACGATTGGCCTTGGGTGAGTGGCGTCACTGGTTGGAGGGGTCAGTGCAGCCCTTCTTGGTCTGGACGGATCACAAGAACCTGGAATACGTCCGTTCGGCCAAGAGGCTGAGCTCGCGCCAGGCCCGTTGGGCACTCTTCTTTGCCAGGTTCAACTTCACCCTCTCGTACCGGCCGGGCTCTAAGAACACCAAACCTGATGCCCTCTCTCGTCTGTTCGATGCTCCAGGGGGGGAGGTTGCGGCCGAGGCCATCCTTCCTGAGGGGGTGGTGGTCGGGGCTCTTTCATGGGGTATCGAGCAGCGAGTTGAGGAGGCCGGTCGAGGGGTGCAGGTGCCAGGAGAGTGCCCGGCGGGCAGGTTGTCGGTGCCGGCTGCGCTGCGCTCTGAGGTCCTTGAGTGGGGTCACTCATCCAGGTTAGTCTGCCATCCAGGTATTCGGAGAACGTTGTCTGCCATCAGACAGCGTTTCTGGTGGCCTACTATGGCTGCCGATGTTAGACAGTTTGTGTTGGCCTGCCCCACATGTGCCCAAAGTAAGCCGGTCAATCGTCCTCCTGATGGTCTGCTAACCCCTCTCCCTATCCCTTCCCGTCCTTGGTCACACATTGCCCTTGATTTCGTCTCTGGGCTTCCTCCGTCGAAGGGTAACACTGTGGTTCTCACGGTGGTGGATCGCTTTTCCAAAGCTGTTCATTTTATCCCCCTGCCCAAGCTACCCTCCGCCCGGGAGACCGCCCAACTGGTGGTGGACCACGTCTTCCGTCTCCATGGATTTCCGGTGGATGTGGTTTCTGATAGGGGTCCCCAGTTCGTCTCCCGGTTCTGGAGGGAATTTTGTAGACAGATTGGGGCCTCCGCAAGTCTGTCTTCAGGGTTTCATCCCCAGACCAATGGGCAGTGTGAGCGGGCCAACCAGGATCTAGGAAGAATGCTCCGCTGTCTAGCATCCAACAATCCGAGTTCCTGGTGCCAGCAGCTCTCATGGGCAGAATACGCTCACAACACACTTCCGGTGGCCGCGTCAGGTATGTCCCCTTTTGAGTGTTCTGTTGGTTATAACCCACCTTTGTTCCCCTCACAGGAACCCGACGCAGCGGTTCCATCCGCCCTGGCTTTCGTCCTGCGCTGCCGTCGCACCTGGGAGAAAGCCAGGAGGATTCTGATCCAAACCTCTGGCCGAACCAAGACCGCAGCTGATCGTCGCCGGTCCTCTCCTCCTGCCTATGTGTGTGGTCAGCGGGTTTGGCTTTCTACCAAGGATCTGCCTCTCTGGGCGCCTTCTCGTAAGCTGGCACCCAGATTCATTGGGCCATTCCGCATCACCAAGGTGGTTAGTCCGGTGGCGATCAGGCTCAAGCTCCCCCCAACTTTTGGTCGGGTTCACCCGGTATTTCATGTTTCCAGGGTCAAGCCGGTGTTCTCTTCCCCCCTTAATCCTGCTTGTAGTCGGCCCACCCCCCCGCCCCCTCGTCTTGTGGATGGATCTCCCACCTATACGGTTAAGAGATTACTCGATGAGCGGCGCCGCGGCAGGGGGTTTCAGTATCTTGTGGACTGGGAGGGGTATGGCCCAGAGGAGAGGTGCTGGGTGCCGTCCCGGGACATTCTGGACCGCTCGTTGATTGAGGACTTCCGGCGACATCGAGGTAGGGCCCTTCCTAGAGCGTCAGGTGACGCTCCTGGGAGGGGGGGTACTGTCGGGTCTCGGGGCTAATCACCTGCCTTTTTGGTGTGTGTGTGTTTATCACTTGTCAGCTCACCGTGTCTACCTGTTTGAGTTTTCCCCGCCCTCCTTGTTTCTGTGTTGTGAACCTTAATTGCTCGCCACCTGTTTTCTATGTTCTTCTAATTTTACACCTTTATCATTCCCTGTGTTTCTCTGCCTATTGTCAGACTGTTGTTACTCGTTTCAATAGCTCGGATCTTCTAGCTGTTCTTAGCACTCACCTTTGTCGTGTCTTGTCCTCAGGCTCCAGTGTGTTTAGCTGTTTTCTCTGCCCCCTGTTCCCCAGCGCAGAGCTCTTGGAAGCTTCAGTGTCATCCCTCCGGTCTCAGTGGTCGTACAAATAACTGTGGAACGTTACTCATCGGTTTGATTCATCTGTTTCGACTATTCTTCCAGTCACTACGAGTAATCCTGTGAACGTGACTCATCTGATCTGCCTCCTCTGCTTTAAATAAAGCCTTGTGTAAACCCGCATCTGAATCCTGCCCATTTCTCCTGACACAAACATTACAGCTTCATTTTTTGGATACTCTGGAAAATTATTTAACTTAACACAGTCATTATTTTCATGGATCCAGTGTCTCCGAATGTAGTTAAGAATCAGTGCCATCACGTTTGCAGAATCAAGTACCTCTGCGGACACAGCTGCTGTAGTATGAGTGTATGAGACTCTAGATTATACTACACTTGGCTGTCATCATCTGTTCTGCTTGAGTCATCTAGTTTCTAGATTCACCTAATTTCTAGTTTCAGTTTTAGGCAAAGTCTGAGTGATTAAAAAGTCTGTAAGTCTGTCAAATTTCACCTTATACCTCAGCAATCTAAAAATGAGGAATGAGCCACTCTGTGAGACTCCTGTGAAATGTTTGGGAGTATAACATGCAGATAATGTGATCCATTATAGTCAAGTAATAATCAAGTAATAATAATAGGATTTATTTTTGTAAGATATGCCAGCTATGTTGTGTATGTGTCGTAGTATCGATCCTGTCCCTTATAAAACAAAAATATATTGCAGTATATTGGAAAATATCATGTAATATATTAGGCATATATTCTTATATATATTTATTTTCTTCCAATATATTGCAATATATTGAAAGCAGCAATCATTTGTATATTTGGGAATATATTATATAATATATGTATCCTCAATATATTATTAAATGTATTCAAATATATAAAATATTAGAAAATAAAAAGGGAAAATAATATATTACAATATATCACAATATATTTTAAGGAATATATTGGTAAATATATTTTCCTTTTCATTTTACTTTTATATTTTTTTGTAATTTTGTAGTGTATTTTTGTCTTTTTTATGTCTATGGGGTTCTTATAATACAATATAAATATAATATAAATGTAAGTGTATCTAAATATAAGCACAAGCTCAGTTTCCAAAAAAAGGGGCTAAGTGTTCAGTCGCTCACATTGAAAACAATTGAAACAAATCGTGAAACAAAGTGTAAAAAAAAAACACTTTGGTGTTCAGACAGCCTTAGAACTCAGACGTATCAATGGTCAAACTATCTATAGGTTACAATGATGAGCTGGGAGACTTTTATACTAAAATTGGAGACCCAGCATTAGAACATCCTCAACCTTTGGCTTTACCTCATAGTATGTTTTTAGAGCATCTGGTGTTTGCCACACGTGGTTCATATTGACAATAATACTTATAATAAAGCAGTTTTCCTCACAAGTCATAAAACTGAAATAATCTGTTACACATCATCTTTTCAGTGGTTTTGAATCACAGTCAGCTCAAGCCACACAACGATGGCCAGATGAACAGAATCAGTGCTAATAAAGCCAGTGTTTACAGTGCCCATGCAAACCCAGTGCTAACTCTGATCACATCTGCTCTGGTTCTCTAGATGTGACCTTTGACCTGGGTGTAAATGATTGGGGTGATTTTAATCGTACTGAGGTGTGCTGTGATTATATGCATCCCTAGGACAGACCATGGACTACCTGTAGCTTTTTGTTTGTTAGGCTCATTTTATCTTCTTTTTGGAATTTATTATGCCAGCAATAATAAATTCAGCAAAATCAGCAATTAGTATCTCCTCTCCATCATCTGTAAATTGAAGAAGTTGTTTTTGTGCTCGACCAAGCAAATCAGCTGCATCCTGTCAAGTATAACTGGTAGTTTATTAGAATTTTAAACAGCAAAATATTTACAGTGATTAGCTATTGAACCTTAAGTTTCTGTGACACTCCCTGTGTCACAAACGTTATCTGACCAATTTACCCATATACAAGACATAATATCTGAATAGACAAAACAAATCATTTAACACTTTTTAACTGTAATTATCAAAATATCTTCAGAATCTAAAAAGATTACTTCAGTTTGTCAGTGCAAGGCGTTCTTTCAGAAAATGTTTTTCTTTCATTCAATTTGTTGTTGTTCTCCTCTCATGCAAGTGACACTCTGCATCTGCTCCACTGTGCTGGACTGCGTGGTTGTAAATACATCCCTGTCTTGTTTCAGTGTTATCCTAAAATAGAACATAATAGTTAGCTTATAACCCATTAAGCTAACATGTGTCATAGGATATCTATTAACATATCTTAAGATAGATAGATAGATAGATAGATAGATAGATAGATAGATAGATAGATAGATAGATAGATAGATCTGTAAGTCTGTGTTGTAAAGAAACTTACGTTTCCATAGTTTTGAAGGCGATGCATTTCAAAATTCCTCCCAAAATTAACAGAGCTCCACCTACCCAGGCTACATAGAGAGCTGGACCAAATGTGTAGCTGACCATTCAAAACAAAGATAGAGATAACAGGAGGTTATGCATCAAGCCCTACAGACACCGGAGAATCATATGTGAGTGAAAAATGTTCATCTTACCTGGAAGCAAATGAATGAATTCCTCCCATGCCATTCCCACATTGTATTACTCCCTTCTCATCTTGCTTTTGATTGTATTGGCTCATCATGAAACTGGGCACCATTTGATCGGCATACACTGATGATCCAGAAATATCAAAAATGCCTGAAAAGTACACAGATTATGTGGGCCATGTGTATTATAATGGAAATTATTGTGACAATAACAGTTTGTGAACATAATAGAAACAAATTGAAAGATAAGTGGGGTTTAGTTTAGATACTGAGTAATAATAAGCTTTTGATTACCGGCAATGATAAACAAAATCCCTGCACTTAGCATCAGTTTTGCCTTGGTCAGTAGATCCATGCATCTCATATTGAGGCACTTTAGACAGAAGAATCCAATGAACACTGCAATCACACCAACTAAAATTGCTACTATCATCAGAGCTCTTATAGTCTGAAGGATTCCTGAAAAAAAAAAATACAGGGGAAAAAAGCAGAATATTAGAAGGTCATTAAAGTCTTTGAGTTGATGCTTTTTGTTTAATTTCTTCCTAAACGTATTGTTATAGCGATAGTTCATCCAAAAATTTTATTCTGCCATTTACTCACTCTCATGTCATTACAAACCTGTATGATTTTCTTTCTTCTGTGGAACACAAAAAAGATATTATGAAGTGTTGGATCTCATTGATTATGTGATAAAAAAATATATAAAATGGAAGTAAATGGGAATTGAAATAATTTGGTTCCATACAATGATGATGAGTAAATAATGACAGAATTGTAATTTTTTGTATGAAATTTAAGTATGGACTTAAGCAGATGACAACACCTCCTCAGAGACTTGGTTGCATAATAGTGCCTCGCAGTTGTGTCCAGTCAGTGTTTCTACATTTTTCAAATACATGTTATAATGTTTAATGTTTTTTTTTTCATGCTGTAGACCACGAAATAGCAATTGATTTATTTAGTTTTCACAAAAAAAAAAAAAAAAAAAAAAAAAAAAAAAATATATATATATATATATATATATATATATATATATATATATATATATATATATATAAAATTATAAACCTCACAATTTAAGCCTTTAAGCCATTTTTTAAGAAAAGAGATGAGTCAGAAGTATAAATTATGATATTAATTTAAAACAGTGTTATGTGAGTGGATTTTCGCATTGGTCTGAACAAAAGCTGCAGACTGGTTTATTGAAAATGCACATTCATTCTCTGCCAGCAGGAGGCGTTTTTGGAACATCAGAAATACAGCGGTTTCCCTGGTAACGGCTGTAATCAAAGCAGTGCTGCTCATAAGCTACTTTATCCGATAAAATGAATTACAGCTTGAGATACATTATATTTTTATTTGCTCAAGCAGGATACACGCAGACGGTTGCCATGGTGATAAACACTGTAAAAAGCAGCCATTCTCATGTCAGCGCTTAATGCGCATCTCATGTATGAAAAGCATTTTAGGGGGCCTTGGGTTTTTGGGGCCCAAGGCGGTCACCTACCTTTGCCTAATGGGTAAGTCATCCTCTGCTTCTGGCTCACTTTTAGGTTCAGAAATAGACTTGGATGTCATTTTTTGGGTTTGCACTGAAAATCTTATTATGTCAACCTACTTGAGAAGCTCAGTTGGCTGTAGAGAGGTTGGCACTCAGTGAGTCCAGACTGGGACACCTCACAGTCCTTCCACAGGCCCTTATAATGCTGGATGGAAGTTGCCTTGTTCTCCTGCTGGTCTTCAGTGCACCAGACATCCATAACTGTAGCTGCAAGAACTCCAACTGTACCAATGGCACCTGATACAAAACCTGTGGTCTGCAGCGCTGTGGCACTCATTCTGCTTCTGTCTTCGTTTCTCGTCTATGATCTTGTGAAGTAGGTGGTGATAAGTGTTGAGGTTTACTGTGGTTTAACAGGGTGAGACTGCTTTTTAAAGTGTTAAGGCTCACATGCACACTCATAAAGCACTGAGTTGTCATAGTTCCACCTACTTTCAACAGAAAAATACAAGAAGTACTAAAAAGAGTCATCATATTAGCACCATCTGTCAGCACTAACACAAATTATTCCTGAGGTCACTTGATGTGTAATATCTAAGAACAGTTCAGACAGGCCTTAAAATGCACACCTAATTATTAGATCAATTTAACTTAGTAAACAGTTGGTTCAAGATGAAGTCATTTCTTTACCTTTTTCTTCACCTCTGATTGTTCCTCTGCTTCATAATTCACCATTACTGATGCACGGAGAATCAGCAGATGATGAGAGAGCCTGATAATGAGCAATTAATGACATTTGTGAGAACAGCCAAGAAAACCTGAGACATTGTGGAATGAGCAAGGATTAAAAATAACGTTTTATAACACTTAATTGCATGTGGTGTGGAAAGGTGCATGTGATGAGATGTAAAGTACTGTACATCATCCAATATATTATGGAAAGAAATTAACACCTTTATGATTGTGCATGATATCATGTAGTTGTACCTTGTTAGTTAATCATTTGAATATGTTCCAGGATATTAGGATATGTTATAAAGTTCTATAGAGAGAAATGACATCTTATTTGAACTATATATACAAGCCCAGTTCGCAAAAAGTTGGGACACTGTACAAATTGTGAATAAAAACAGTATGCAATGATGTGGACGTTTCAAATTTCAATATTCTATTCAGAATACAACATAGATGACATAGATGACTTTCTTTACAACACAGCCATGATGTTGTAATTGATGCAGTATTTAGTCTGGCATTGTCGTTGGAAAATGCAAGGTCTTCCCTGAAAGAGACGATGTCTGGATGGAAGCATATGTTGTTCTAGATCTTGGATATACCTTTCAGCATTGATGGTGCCTTTTAAGATGTGTAAGCTGCCCATGTCACACGCACTCATGCAACCCCATACCATCAGAGATGCAGGCTTCTGAACTGAGCGCTGATAACAACCTGGGTTGTCCTTGTCCTCTTTAAACTATGGTTTTCTGGCCTCGACCCTAACACACAGAGATTGTTCCAGATTCTGAATCTTTGGATGATATTATGCACTGTAGATGATGATGACTTCAAACTCATTGCAATTTTTCTCTGAGAAACGTCTGATATTGCTCCACTATTTTTCACCACAGCATTGGGGGAAATGGTGATCCTCTGCCCATCTTGACTTCTGAGAGACACTGCCACTCTGAGAGGCTCTTTTTATACCCAATCATGTTTCCAATTGACCTTATAAGTTGCAAATTGGTTCTCCAGCTGTTCCTTATATGTATATTTAATTTTTCCTGCCTCTTATTGCTACCTGTACCAACTTTTTTGGAATGTGTAGCTCTTATGAAATCCAAAATGAGCCAATATTTGGCATGCCATTTCAAAATGTCTCACTTTCAACACTTGATATGTTATCTATATTCTATTGTGAATAAAATATAAGTTTATGAGATTTGTAAATTATTCCATTCCTTTTTTTGCTCACAATTTGTACAGTCTCCCAGCTTTTTTGGAATCGGGTTTGTATGGTGCCACTTTAAAGTTTTTGAACCCCTTGCAGAATCTGTGAAAATTAAATTTTAACAAAATAAGAGAGATCAAACAAAATGCAAGTTTACATTTAGTCCATAAGAAAAAAATTATATATATATAAAAAAAAAAAGAAAAAAAAAAGCTGAAATTATTCAAATAAACCCCATTCAAAAGTTTGTCAAAAGTTTGTTTGGTTCTTAATACTGTGTGTGGTCACCTGGATGATCCACGATTGTCTTTTGGGTTCAAATATGTGAAAGATGCTGGAAAACTGATGAATCTGCAAGAGCTTGAGGATTTTTCTGAAGAACAGAGCTCAGCTTAACTGTTCAGAACAAACAAGGGACTCATGAACAACCATCACAAAAAAACAAAACAATCGTGGAACATCCAGGTCACCACACACAGTATTAAGAACCATGAGGTTATTTTAATAATTTCATAATTTTTTGTTTGTCTTGTGGACTAAATGTTAACATCTTTTATGTAAAATATCTTACTCAGGACATGAATAAATAAAAAATAATATACAATTTATATGATCTCTTTTATTTTGTTAAAACTACTCACATTTTGACAGATTCTGCAAGGGGTTCACAAACTTTCAAGTGGAACTGTATACATGTATGCTAGATGAATTATATAGAAATGTTTTAAATTAGTCAGATGTACTGCCTCAAATGATTTCCACCTACCCCACATTTTGTCCTTATTTTAAGTATCAAATTACAATGACACATATTCATAAAATATCAATACAGACACTTAAATTTAATTGGAAAAATATATAATTCTGGAAAAACTATAATAAGTTATTTCCAAAAAAACAACAACAACAACAACATTGAGCTTTCATTTTAGGCTAAATTTGCAACCCTGGCACTCCCTATATTTGTTATTTATTACATTGAACAGGGGCAGTGGACAGATGAATGACAAAGATATGAAATAATGTGGAAAAGATTTCAGTGGCAAAAGCTCAGTGGCATTGCAAACAAACTGCACTTGATGAAACCAGGGAATGCCAAAATCTGCCTTTATTATACAAAACAGAACAGACAAACATTTATTCGACAATTGACAATTTGTTCACATTTAACAAGTTAATGATACAATGTTTTTCCCCCTTAAGGATTTCAGTCACAGCTATTAAATGTTGTCACAGGGTGTTTCATATATGAATCATAAGACTAATGTCAATCAAAGATCAAATACTTTGCCTTTTTAGTTAGGTCAAATTATATTCAGGTAAAAATGACTTCTGTTATGTTGTATAACATTAAAATTGTATGTATACAGTAAGTAGTATGTATACAGTAAGTGTTTTATTTGAGATGTGCATGCTGTAGTTACTCCTAAAAATACAGATACTTTACAAATCAGCAGGTTATATTAAAGTAGCAACATTGTGTATATGTAGGCTATATTTAATATTTGTATTTTTGTTGTTTTTTGGCAATTCAGAATGTAGAAAATGTCTTTTAACGAGTCCATTCAATAAAATACAAATTTTCAACTAAAAATAAAATCTCAATATACAAAGACTATTCAAATCATCACTCAATGCCAGACATGTAATTGTAGTAAAAATAATCTCTGGCTCTGAACAGTAAGTAATTAATTATAGGCAATTTTTCTATTATTATTATTATTATTATTATTATTATTACAATAATACCAAATGGGCTTTATAAATTAACGTGAAAACAAATGTGAGATCCCATACATAGAAACAAATAAATAAATAAATTACATTACTATTATTAGGCTAATAAAAATAGTTAAATTTATTTTAATCAACATGTATAAAAAGCTGCACTTGGAAATTAAACTGAGAAAAGACCAGACGATTTCTATCTTAGAAAAAAAACAAGACTAATGACATTTTAATGACTGAGTCACAGCGCTGTAGAGGTGATTTGCAATCTTGCTCATACCTGGAAACACTATATAGGCAACTGGAGGTGTGAGACTGGATAAAGGCCAGGGTGAACAGTTACAGGGCAGCAGGTACCCGGGGTTTACAGGTGACAGGTGAGTGTGCGCGTACTGACCGGAGCATCCCAGACTCCCGGAGGACCTGTGTCCACTCTGATAGCTAAAAGCTGGAGAAAAAGCAAATGATTCCGAGGTTAAAGCAGTTTTTCAGGTTGAAAAGCTGCTGACATGCTCGGCTCCATAATAGGATTTTGCATGGTCACAGCTGAATGAAGTGGTCGTGGTTTGTCCAAATCTGAGAGGAACTCTCGCTCGCCCGTGATGCGGTAAAGGCAACAGCGTGTGCTTCCTCTGCAGTCCTTTAGGTTTGCGTCTCGGTCGGTATTTGTAGTGTGGATGCTCTCTCATGTGTTGGGCGCATAGTCTTTTAGCCTCGTCGATGTAAGGTCTTTTTTCCGACTCTGAGAGCCGCTTCCACTCGGCGCCGAGTCTCTTGCTGATCTCTGAGTTGTGCATCTTTGGGTTCTCCAGTGCCATCTGTCTTCTCTAACCTCGCGACCAGACCATGAACGTGTTCATTGGTCTCTTGATGTGCTCCGTGGGCTGCTTCACCATGTTCCTCCAGCTCATTTGCGTCACGGAATAATAATTTAAAAAGTTGCTATAACACCTGAAAGTATATTGAAATCATCTGTGGAAAGAGAGGGTTCATCCTCTGGTGAGGTGAGGTGAGATGTACAGCGGTGTTTAAAAGGCAGCATTTTATTTTTTTTGCCCAGTGAAACTGAAGTGTGTGAGAACGACTGCTTCGTTTTGTGAGATGTTTATTTCAAATCTCTGAGGGGTTCAAAGAAAGCACTGTGCACCGAGGACACATAACCTCTCGCGCCCAATAAGCGCTTGAGCGACTGAATACAGTTACAATGTTGCCAAAAAAGGGACTCAATAAAATCACAATGACTTTAAAGCTGTCTATAAAAGTTTAGGTAAGCCGCTCTTTCAAACACACACACACACACACACACACACACACAGCCTTGATCTTGCAGTGCGAGGACTCTATTAAGTAAACTCTGTCCTTGGTGCTGACAGATTATTTACAGAAAAAGCTGTTGTAAGCATAACATTTTCATTAATTTTATTTGTGATCAACAATTTAGCTTAAAAGTTACATGATTGCATGAGGGGAAATGTGTATTGTAGGAGCCATGGCCATTTCCTTTACAACCATTTTTATTTAAATCACCTTCTTGCTTTGGCCAGTGAATTTGACATGCCCCTGCAGAGTGAAGGGATTTAAAGAATGAAAGGACAAACATTTTACTTATATGCATAATAATGATAAAATGTCAAGTATTTAATGTCAAAATACCCATTTACACCCAGAAGAATACTGAAGCATTTACAACATTTCTAATGTTTAAAATATTTTATTTTCCAAATAAAAGGTTTTCTTTCAAACTTTCTATTCATCAAAGAAGCCTGGAAAAAGCATCACGGTTTCCACAAAAAACATTAAACAGTTTGCACCTACTAAACTGGATGCTTCTGTTTTTAATATTGATAATAACAAGCAATGTTTCTTGAGCAGCAAATCAGAGTGATTTGTGAAGGATCATGTGACACTGAAGATGCTGGTGCACCACCAGATTTCCTCTGCTCTGGGGGATAAAGCTTGTGCTTATTTTAATCATATTTGAGAGAAGTCAAGATTTGCTTTAATAGCCTTTCATGGAAATACTGGTGGTAAAAAATGTGCTGGAGGAATGAAGGAGACAGCACAAATCTTGAGAAGTGCCACGATCTATCCCTAGCCACTCTGTCACCTCTGTGAAATTAATATTGGAGATAAAGCATATTATTTAGAAATATATATATATATATATATATATATATATATATATATATATATATATATATATATATATATATATGTATGTATATATATGTATATATATGTATATATATGTATATATATGTATATATATATATATATATATATATATATATATATATATATGTATATATATATGTATATATATATATATGTATATATATGTATATATATGTATATATATATGTATATATATGTATATATAGACTAAATTTTGAGAATGTAGACAGTTTTTGGATGCAATTTTTTATTGTCTTACAAGGTATTTTTGTTTGTGCGTGAGACAGAAAGAGAGTAATGTCTGATAATCTTCATCATTAATCATATTCTACACATAACAAGAAAAGGTAGTCGTCATGTATTATTAGTAGGGGTTGATAATATTTAGTTTATATGTAAAAAAAATCCAAGCGTTTTCAGTAACTTCCTGTGACGTTTAACACCTTTGTTTTTTCTGTACAATTCGTAATGACCATAGACAGTAAAAGAAATAATAAATAAATAAATAATAAAGAAGTAATGACCAACTGTCTACCGTTTATCACCACAAGAGGTCACTGCCAATTATACATTTTATAGGTGTGAAATTATGAATAGAAACGCATATAATCTGAGGTGTTTTAAATCATTGACGATACATTTCTTATTTGCTGTTGTTGAGTCCAGTCATGATGATTAGTCCTCTTGATATCCAATATTGCATACAGGGGATCTACTGAATCAAACGTAGTGTGGCTGAACCAGTTATTTTAAAACTTGTTATACAATTAGAACAAAATTTAGAGCTGAAATCTTAAAATATAACAAAAAAAAACTACACATATTATTTTTCTATTTTTATGTCCATGTAATGAAATCTGAAAAGAAAGGAATCAAGTAGATACAGAGGAAAAATAATACGCCGATTTTAATTTTATGTTTTGATAAGTGAAGTTTTGTGCATAATTTGAAGTCCGTAAGCAACATTTATAATCCTCTTTAATTTGGAGCTGCGACGGGACTTTTATTTTGAATCAACCAGACTTTTTCACGTTTACTTCACAGTCACTTGTGCTTTGCTGTCGGCGTTAGTGCGAGTTCCGGAATCTCAGGAATTTGGGCTGTTCGTCTCCTCAAGCTCCTGCGGTAGCGAACTCAAGATTTTCTGCGACTGAAAGGTAAACCAAATCCATTTACTCAAGTAATTTCTGTGCTCCAGATCACAGGTCAGGTTTTATCTGATGCGTGACTTCTGCGTGTCACTCGCGCGTCACTTCTGAATGAGCTCCGTTAACAGAGGTGTGTCACTACAGAGAAATCAGCCCTACACCAGCCAGCAACAACATTTACAGTACAGATCCTCGATTATTTTCATGTTAATATAAGATTTCATTAATTTCCATCATTTTTGTTATGTCTATAAATCATGCTTTTAAAATGAGGGAAAATAATCCTGTTATTTAAGGGGTAAAATATATTTTTAGGTTATTATATATATTTTTTCTTATTGTCATTCTCAAAGTCATCTCGGAGCCCCTGGTAGAAAATCTCTGCTCGAATTAAATTTGAACTGCATTCAACAAAAACACGGGGATATAAATAACTGCTTTATTTGAATTTGAATGAGTTACGTTAAACATCAATTTCTAGTGCTCTTAGATTAAAATGGCTGGTGCAGGTTTGTGGTAAGACTGATGCTCGCAGACAGGAACTGACTTCCTGTTCCTGTAAGAGCTGTAAAAACTGTTTGTCGACAGCTTTCTCGTGCATGTAAGTCATTTTGCGACATCACGATGCTCAATTTGTAAGAAAGTTAACGCCTGTTGTTGTTTTTAAATGTAAAGTGGTAATATCTAAACTCTAAACAAGCCTGTTGTGTTTTTGCAGGTTTGGTTCGAGCTCATAATGTCTCAAGCTGATAAAATGAAGGTAAGGAAATTAGTTTTAGTTTTATGTAAAGATCGATGTGCAAGGAAACTCGGCATGTTCAGAAAATGTTCTGAGCTCTGAATGTTATTGCTTTTAAGAGAATCAAGTTTTTATAGATAGCATTGTATTAAGACTTATTGAATGTTCATGTTCTGTTTTCTTGTGGTCAGCAAGGACAGTTTACAAACCCAGAGACTCCTGGGTATGTGGGATTTGCGAATTTGCCAAATCAGGTGCATCGGAAATCAGTGAAAAAGGGCTTCGAGTTCACTCTCATGGTGGTGGGTAAGTAATGTGGATGTGATGTTTTGAATGTGCCTCATAAACGTAAAAATATTGCCAATAAACACTAATCACACACTTGAACAACTCCGCTGTTTGTCAACCAAAACACAGTGGCTCTCATTCACTGACCACGTGTACGTACAATCTGTGCATGAAAACTTTCACAAACAAATCATGATTCTCTAATAACTTTTGTTCTAATATTTATTCTGAATTTAGAGATACCTTAGGAACAACTGAAATCACAAATATGTGCAATAATCTTAAACTTTATTACAGTTATTTCATTTTAATTATATTTTATCATAGAAAAAAATAAAATAAAAGGTTGTTATAGTTTAAGCTGCTGGTTTCCTTTGCATAAAAATGTACAGCTGTCTAATCTTATTAAAGTTTACATTAAGAGAAAAACCCCTCGTTTTCTAAATGTAATTGATCTTATTATGATCAATTAATCCAGTTCACGTTCATCTCCCTCCATGTTTGTGTGAATCACCCACATCTGAAAATCCATTTAACAACCGATGCAAAGAACCAAGTCCCTGACACTTTTTCTTTTTTAATTATCTGTTACTCTCAGATGTATGTCACAGTACAGAAGAAAATATCTGTCGCTGCTTTTTTTGTTTTATCGCAATTTTAACATTAGAATCAGGTTAAGAACAAATGGATTTAAATATTAACAATCTGTGCGATTATTAGTGAATTTCCAATGTTCCCTTGATATATATAATTAATACACTATACATTTTTCTCCATGCAATTCATATTATAACCAAGAGAAACTGTTCATGTCTTTCTTTTTTTCTGTGGTATTAATGTAAAATGTGTAGCATAATTCTTGAACATATGGAGAAATACCACATCTTAGAAAAATCATAGATGATCCATATGTGGAGGGAAAGCACATTTTATCATCTCGTCTCGTGGTTATTTTATAGTGAAATTGACTGTGGGAACAAGTTTGGCTGAACCACATTAATGATAAATCCTAGTTTGTTTTTGTTTTAAGGCAGCTGGGACTCTCCCCTCAGCCCTGTGTGTGTTTGTGTGTGTGTGTGTGTGTGTGTGTGTGTGTGTGTGTACAGCTGTTGACACACACATGAGATCTGCTGTGGGGAGGGTGACCGGGAGCTGACCACTCAGCAGAGCCCATTGTTCAGTCATCCCATCATCTTAAAATAAATCACAGAGGAATCCAGAACCTCCGACCACGAGCCCTTCCACTGCTGGAAGGCAGCTTTACTGAGACGTAGAAACAAAACACTGACTAGAGGAACAGATAATTGCACAAAACGCTCACGTCCGTGTTGAACAGTGACATCACACTGTTTATTCTTGGCAAAAGGGAAATGCAGTCAAGGTGTTTTTAGAGTTGATCTGATGAATTAGTGTTTCCTCATTAGCACCTCTGCTGTTTTCAGGCGAGTCGGGTTTGGGGAAGTCCACGCTGATCAACAGTTTGTTCCTCACTGATCTCTACCCAGAGAGGGTCATCCCTGGTGCTGCAGGTGAGAGTTTCAAAACTGAGGACGTTACATCAGGTGTTCAGATACCGAAGCGTAATCTGATCAGAAAGTGTAAACAATGGCCTGGTGAACATCGGTGGCCTGATGTTTTGCACAGAAGGACTGATCTCGGCCTTTTGAGTCTCCCCTGATATATCTTTTACATGTGCTCTTGTCATACAGAGAAGATTGAGCGCACGGTTCAGATCGAGGCCTCAACTGTGGAGATCGAGGAGCGTGGAGTGAAGCTGCGTCTCACTGTGGTCGACACACCTGGATACGGTGATGCCATCAACAGCCAGGACTGGTGAGGGTTGCTTTTTAGTGTATTCAGAGATGGTTTTTATCATCTATATCTTCATTTGTGTTATTCTAAATAAAGTTATACAAATCTGTGATGACATGAGGGTGAATAAATTAGTTTTTTTGGGGGGGGTGGGGGGACTGTACCTTTAAGAGAGCTTTGGTTGTGGGTTTTTTGGTTTAGTTTTTTTCCAAGAGACATTTCATGGTGTAATTGGAGATATGAAGAACAGAGAGAGCAGTGGAGGAATGAAGGAAGCAGGTTTCTTATTTCTTTTCGTTAGTTCTGGGAATGCTGCTCTGCTAGTGGAAGTGGTGAGACCGGAAACATGTGTGACCTCTTCCTGACTGCTCCCTGACCCACTTGAGCACAAAAACAGCAAAGAGAAGATATTGAAGTGCTTGTATCTGAAAAAGGAAATGTATGCTGTCAAATAACTTTTATACAAGTGAAACTTGACATTCTAATTTCAGTCCACACAAAGTCATTTCAAAATCATATTTTTTTAATCTAGATTCATCTCACTGTAATCTTGGAATTAATCTAGATTAAAATGGCTCATTTGAATTCTGCCGAAGGCATTCAGAATATATGTGCTACCCAAATAAATTAATGACTGAAAGTAAGTCTTTGAGAATGGGTTTCTCAAGCTAGGTGGTGCATTAGACCAGGGGCTCATCTCCTGTTTCCAAAATGCATCACAAACTGCTTGAGAAAGCTGTAAACTAATTCCACACTGCACAAGGTGCAAACAACCTTACGCCTGTTTCACACATACTCCGTATGCGCTGCATATTTTTTTACACACCCATGTTAACGGATTCCAGCGTTCAAGCGGTTGCGGTCCTTAACTGCGTAGAAGCGATGTGTCTGCAGCAGTGCAGCGATCGTTTACGTACCGAGTAGCAGACTGCAAATGCGTCCTGTGTGAAAGCACAATTAGTACGTGTCCGTGCTGCTGCTGCTCCACATACGAAATGCACACGGACTGCTTAAGCACTGCAGACGGAGTATGTGTGAAACAGGCGTGCGTCTTGAAAATTGAAAAATTCCCTGAAGCAAACTCGGTGGCTTCAGCTGCATCCATGTTAGCACCTCATGTTTGATGTGGTAATTTCACAGTAGGCATACACACAGGTTTAAAGACTCGTTCTCGCCCCCTACAGATTCGGCTAGGTATACATCTGAGCTAAAATATCGAGGTGAAAGTCATCATAACTCTCCTAGTATAGACCCAGCTCCTAACCCAATTTTGAGGATAGATTAACGGTGATATTTTTTTTATCGCTTGATAAGAGTCTCACATTAACGCAGCACGTTTACACCAGTAACGGACCACCACTAGTTAAAACCATTTCAGCTTTTTTTTTACCGGAAGGCCTGGGGCATTTTCCATGCTGTGCTGCCTTTACACTGCTGTTGTAGAGTGCAACAGTGCTCTCCCACTTTTTCAGCATACTTGGTTTTGTTCCCGGATCTGTGACAGGCCGATCAGTCTTACTTCTGTCTGATATCGAGCTGATCCATTTTGTTACCAGCGGCACCGGCACTAATCTATATTAGTAAAGAGCACAGGCCACTCTCGGTCTCAAACAGCTTGTGAGTTACACATATCTTAATGAGTATGTAGTTAAACACAGTCAGTTTTGGAACGTTAAATAGTTGAGAAAGAGTTACACACAGTCATGTTGTCTAACAGTATATTGGGTCCATGGATAAACTCTTAGAGGTACCACAGTCCAATATTCCTGCTGCTGTCTGTCATATTAATCAAGGAACAAAAGACAAAGAAAATCACTTTCTGCTCTTGACTGAATATGTTTTATAACGTCTATGGTAAGCATTGATTTTTATAAAAATTTTACAATGAAGACTAAAGAAATTACCTTTGATAAAAATGCACATTTGAATCAAAGTTTTTTTTATTTTTTTATGAAAATAAGACTTTTCGTTGAAGAAAAGTAGATTTATGTTTGTATATGCTGTCAATTATAGTTCTAACAAAAAACACTAACAAAAAAACGGGAATCGGCCAAGAAAATCGCAATCAGTGCATATCTATTTGCATTCCTTGTTTTGCAAAATATGCATACTGACTCTGAGTATATTATAAACTCTATGCAGTTGTTTAATCGTGTCCTGTTTTTTTTTTTTTTAATAACAGTTTTAACACCATTATCTCCTACATTGATGACCAGTTTGAGCGCTACCTGCATGATGAGAGTGGACTCAACCGCAGGCACATTGTGGACAACCGTGTGCACTGCTGCTTCTACTTCATTTCCCCTCTGGGTCACGGGTGAGCGCTTACATTTCACTCAACTAAAACATGTTTTATAATACCTTCCACTGTCGTAGGTGTGAGTTTAAGTGTTCACACAGTTCTGTTCTGGATTTAAATGACTGATTTTCCCATTATCTTATTTTATAGGATGAAGCCTCTAGATGTCCAATTCATGAAGGCCATTCACAACAAAGTGAATGTCGTTCCTGTTATTGCTAAAGCAGATACACTGACACTGAGGGAGAGAGAGAGACTCAAGCGCAGGGTAAGCTTCTTTCCAAAGATGGACTGATCACATGCTTGGTTTGTTGGCTATATGTGTCTTTTTGTGGGATACTAGATTCTGGATGAAATCGATGAGCATGGCATCAAGATCTATCACCTCCCTGATGCCGAGTCTGATGAGGATGAAGATTTCAAAGAGCAGACCCGGATTCTCAAGGTGTGTGTGTTGTTGTTTTTTGTTCCTCATATAATATAAAGAGACCGGTCACCCTATAGGGTCAGTAAGATTTTTTCTTATTTTAATTATTATTTAATAATTGATCAAATTAGAGTTTAAAATATATAAAAGCTGTTATTTTAAATAGTCATGATATTTCACAGTATTGCAGTTTTTACCTTATATGTGATCAAACAAATGTAGCCCTGGTGAACATTTAGTGAGAATTATTCACACTGGTTTTGGGAATTGTAGTTTGGACCAGGGTGAGAAATAGCAGAATTGTAGTTTCTGTGATCACTTGATGCTCACCGTTTCCTGCTCTTCAGGAGACTGCGTCCAAGCTAGGCCGCATTCTTTTAAAGGTTCCTTTTCATCTTTGTGTTGTAGGCCAGCATACCGTTTGCCGTGGTGGGATCCAACCAGCAGATTGAGGCTAAAGGGAAGAAAGTGAGGGGGCGTTTGTACCCATGGGGTGTGGTGGAGGTAGAAAACCCAGAACACAATGACTTCCTCAAACTTCGCACTATGCTAATGTAAGTCATTTCAAGTTCTCTGTTCTTTAACGTTCGAAAATTCTTGATTTTACACAAATAAAAAAACGAGGCTGTGAAGGAAATTGGAGTTGATTGTTTAGTCTTTAAAACACCCCCCACCACCCCCACCTCGCAGTAAAATGAATTAAATGGAGTGTATTTCTGTTCCTCTCAGCCTTATTTCCATTCTAAGATTGACTGTCATTATTGTCTGTTGATGGTTATTGTCATCCATCCAGCACCCACATGCAGGACCTTCAAGAAGTTACTCAGGACCTTCACTACGAGAACTTCCGCTCGGAGCGCCTCAAACGGGGCGGCAGGTTGTCCTCCCATGGTTACATTCTGCCTTTGTCGCCTGCGTACGTACTGCTCTGCTTGCCTTTCTCCACCTCCTCCCTTAACCTCGGTTGACATTAACCGAGAGAAGTGAACCAAGAGAAAACATTACCGTCTCCAGCAACGAGAGTGCGCTCTATGCTGCTCGGTGCTCCTGTAGTCTACACTGAAGACATAGAGCGCCCTCTCGGGGCTGTAGACGGTAATGTTTTCTCTTGGTTCTTGGTTCTTAATAAATGCAATTTATAGTCCAGTGCGACTTATGTTTTTTTTCCTCATCACGACGCATTTTTTGGACTTATGCGACTTATACTCAGGTGCAACTTATAGTCCGAAAAATATGGTAGTCGCTTCTCATTTTTGTTCAATTCAAATATAGTAATTTGATAGCAGAAACGAAAGGAGAAGAGCAGCATTGCTTTGTCTGATTTTATCCTAATCAGTTGATGAAGTGTGTTCCATAAACTGTAGAGCTTGACTCAGTCTCATGGATCTGCAGCGAGCTGTCAGAGGATAGGAGGAGGAGGTACCACCTGTCCTTCAGCCTGACGCTAGCACCGGCTCTGCTCTTCTCACTGTTTCACTCTCACGCATGCAAATACTTCAATACAAAGCCCTCTGTAACTGTCTGTTCCGCTTATCACACGCTTGTGCTAATGACTTGGATATGTCTTTCTCGTCTTGCCTAAACTCTGCAAAGCAAAACACTCTTCTGGTGGTTTACTAATACAGTTCTTGTCCTGTCATTTGTTAAATCACAGTTTTGAGAAATTATATAAATTATATTTTGGTAATTTATGAGCTTTTTTTTTTCTGTTGTTTTTAGACAATTCATGTCCCCAATTTTTCTGTCACTGCAGTTAAATATTTTAGCACAATCCTATATATATATATATATATATATATATATATATATATATATATATATATATATATATATACACACAAACACATATATTTTTGTTCTATTTAGTCTTAATAATTTTAATTGATGCTAAATTAATCTATATTGCTGCAATCATTTTTTTGTCATCGGACGAAGAATATATTTTAGTATATTCCACTAAAATATGCTTGGCACTTACATATATGCTTTTAAAAAAATATTTAATGTCCTTGCTCTAATCATTGAATATATTTTATGTGCATTATTTAGTACAATTAATTATATTCATTTGAGAGCTTTTCTCAGTAAATATTTATATGCGTTGAATTCTGATTAATTGAATAAAGCTCCAATGACATTTCATTTAAATTCTTAAATTAATTTAAAGTTTAAATTCTATTTTTTCCCCTTAGTTTTGTTTTGACAATAGGAGAAACTAATTGTGAAGCCTCAGTATAGATGCGTGTCTCTTTACACTTGGTTTGTGTCATGCAGGCAAGGTCCGGAGCCAGAGGAAATGGACAAGGATATAATCTTACAGGAGAAGGAGGCTGAGGTAGGATCTCTCAAAGCAAACACAAGCTGAACGCTAATAAGACCAATGTGTGTGTGACTCTGTTTGTGTGTGGCTCAGCTGAGGCGGATGCAGGAGATGATCGCTAAGATGCAGGCGCAGATGCAGAAACATGGAGATTGAGACGGCCCACACTTGTGAGAAACACGGTAAGAGTACATTACAAACACTGAAACCCCAGAACAACACGACCGGTCACAGTATGATAACTGACTCATAACTATAAGCAGTTCTGCGAACTGAGCTGCTCTTCAGCATTTGATGTTTTATTCGATATCATCGTTTTTGTAGTGTGATCTACAGTGACAATGATATGCCAATAAAGTTTTATATTTTAGTTCAACTTATCTTGTTTTTATTTTCTGCCCCCCAAAAATTTAAGTAGGGTTAAATTGATAAAGCAAAACTGCCATATTGGCCATTTATTTTTGTTTATTAAATAATCAGTTGGGGGGTGGTTATTTGTTTGTGTTTCTGACAGACGCAGACCTGTCGTTCGAGCTTGATCCAGTCAGACACGGAACGAGAGGAAGTGTTGCTAAATGTGGAGAAAGAGGAGAGACTGGTCCTTAGCTTAACTTGCTTGCCATTGTCTTAGTTTCTTTCACTCTTGTGTGATTAAATGTGTTTTGTCAAATTTTTTTAAAAGCAGTAATAAGTGTTGTTGTTTTTTTTTGTTGTTTTTTTTTTCAAATGCTGTTCCTGATATCAATTTTTTTTTCCTGTTCCAGTAACCAAAAATGAGCAACCATTAGTAATTTAGAAAAACAAAACCTGTTACGAAAGCCAAATGCTGCTGAGAAGGAATCTTCTACTGTAGAGCACCTTTATTAGTAGTGACCACTCAAACTCATTTCTGTCCCATCTAGCTTAACAAACACTGTGAAAATACAAGCAGCTGTTGAATTTGAGTGTGGGTTTTTTTTCATACTGTTTCTAAGTGTTGCCAGAGAGATTGCGGTCATCCTGTACGGGACTTTTCTGAAGCACTTCTCTCTTCCCTGCATGAAGTCTTGAAATATCAGTGCTGTTCAGTTGAATGGTCCCCAAACTGATGCAAAACATTATACTGTGACCCATGATTCATTCCCTATGCCGGTTAATGAAGAAGCAGCTCATTTTGCTGATTTTTTTTTTTTTTTTTTGTACCTGAATGCATACTGTCATGTTTGTACTATCAGACATTATTATGAGTGCAATGTGAAATTTACAACATCAAACATCAAAATATGCTGTTGTGCCCTTTGACCTTGATGCATGCCAAATTTGTAACTCCTTTTGGGATCTATGGTTAAAATAGTTTATCTTATTCCTGTGGTTGAATCAAATTTCCATATTTTAAGTGAAAAATTAAGTATGGGTTTCTATATGTTACACAAAAGCAAACTTTTATATAGTTGAATTTGCTTTCCATATTTGGTCATTCCAGCTTTAATGTTTCACTTGAGAACTTTCTATTAAACCATCACTGTCTATTATCTTTTAATAAAATTTTGTATTGAAACATTTTTAGGTTTTGCCCTTTTTTGGGTGTGTGGGGGGGTATTCACTTCTTAATTTGCTGTTGAATACAACAGGAAGGATTTGTTAAAATTACTCATCAGTTCTCTCGATGGCCGTTAGAGGTCATGAATTATAACATTTTAAAGAAATCAACATAATAATTATAATTATTATTCCCAGATATTGTAATTTGAACAAATTAATGAGGTTTTATAACTAAAGATAGAACAGTATCATTGACATTGTTAAAGAGTGTAGATGTGGGAGGCTCGGTGTGGAATCCAATGACATACGAACCTCCTGGTCGCCCAGGTTTTGTGTGTGTATATAAAATGTGTATATGTAAAAATTTTCATACTATGGATGAACACAGTTACTGTAGAAAATACTTTTAGAGGAGCTTCTCACATTCTGAAGAGGCAGCACAGGAGTTCTGGATCAGTCATTACTACAAGAGAAAACAGATGTCTAACAGCAAGACAGTGAAGGAACTAACTACACAATTCTGACACCCAGTGGGACAGAAGAGCATAACACCAAACTCTGCTCCTGATAGGTTAATAAAGCCCTTTAGTGACCCCTGATGGGATCTTGGCAATTAGTCAAGGCCTTGAATATGATGATTATGGAGTCATTTTATGATTTATATAATTATTATGATTCATATTATTATTATTTATCTCTTACAAGCAGTTTTAGTTTAAGAGTTATTATAAATCAAGATTTTAAAAAATATTAATGTATACAGATCATGTAATATAAATAACTGTAGTATCAATAGATAGCACTATTTAAAAAAAAAAAAAACTCGATCAATGTATATTTTCAAATGTATAAACTAAGTTAACAAGTTTCACTTATGCCTGCACTGATAGAGCAAGATTTTTTTTTTTGTCCTCCTTCATGTTTCATATGACGTTTAAATTTGTCATATTCTTCGATCTCTCAACTTTAGCAAAAAACCTTTAACCTTTAGTTTTGAATCTTGCTGGATCTCTCGCGAGAAGTAAATCAAACTTGCTTTGTCTTGTAAAGCTCGTGATTGGCTGTTCGCCAGTGATGTCACATATTCATGTGCACTCAGGATCAAAGCCTGAGTTGACAAAGAAAGTTGATGAACAGCATCATGGTACCAACAAAGCCGGATTGGAGAGGTTTGGTTTTGTCAACTCAAAACTAATCATGTAACTCTGAATTTGTTCAGCTACCATCATGGTACAGGCCCCTGCCCTGAGCATAATTAAATCTTTGAGCATTTTTGTTTTACTGTCTGATAAGTGAAACCAATAATAATAATATGTCAAATATGTTTTTTTCCCCATAAAGGTAACTAATTTTACCACAGTATAACAGGCTTGTAGTATTGGATTTGTTTATATTATATATATATATATATATATATATATATATATATAAATAATAATAAGGATGTTGTACATTATTAATAAATAATTGTCTATGCTGCCAGTCACCTGAGGACAAGGAGCTTTCCATTATGATGAACCTTTTGCTAATTTTATTATAGTTTTTTTTTATACTTCAATAAATAATTGGTAACACTTTATTTTACAGTGTCCTTGTTTAACATTAAATGTACCTGCAACTGTTGTTCTCAGTACTTCAATGTACTAGTCTATTACACTATATCAAGGACACCCTAAAATAAAGATCTAATAAAGAGATCTAAACTTACCACAGTTCACACCAATAACCACACAAACACCATGTTTCCAT
This sequence comes from Carassius auratus, assembly GCF_003368295.1. Lineage (NCBI taxonomy): Eukaryota > Metazoa > Chordata > Actinopteri > Cypriniformes > Cyprinidae > Carassius > Carassius auratus. The sequence continues at coordinate 14,293,871 of NC_039244.1, read as the reverse complement.
AAACACTTTATAATATGATTTTGATCTAACAGGTAAACACAGTTCGCTCACTGACATGGCTTTTTCTCTTAAATACTGTCCATTCTATAAAGAAAACTGTAAAAATATTTAAGCAGAACTAATTAAAAGATCTCCGGGGGTAAGAGAGGATGAGTGATGAGCCTGATGGGGCGATGATGATGATGATGATGATGGTTTAGTGCGGGAGGAGGGAGCAGCAGCAGCAGAGGCGTGTCTTCACCGTGATGATGGCGTGGTGTTGCCATTCAGAGAAAACCTAATAAAAAATATATATTCATTTTTTTTTTTACTTAAATATTACATTCAAATGCAATTTTTACTTGTATAGTGTTATATTTTCTATAAATATGTTTTTTTTAAAGATGCGCTCACCTGCACACTCTCTCCATCATGTGTGTGACCAGCAGGTCAGAGATGCCAGGACAGGACTCTTCTGCCAGGTTGAAGGCATTCTCCAGCTCCTCTATGGCACCCATTCCCCCGCCACATGCCCTCCTCTTCTCCTTCAGCTGGAGAGCAGACAGACTTACATTTAACTCCACAACATATAGAGCTTTCCACAATATATTACACTTTACTGCTGCCTTATCTGCTGCTACCATGAGAAAAAGTGATAGTGTTAGAGTTAAAGTGAGAGCACTACATCTGGCCCTGATAAATCCAGTCAGAGTTTGAGACAGATATATATTTGAGGTGAGAGTTTTGTGCAGTTTTACCTCTCTGAAGATGGGAGAGACCAGCGCTGACAGACATTGTGACTTGGGCTGCCTCTTTACTGTCTCAGCTGCCTGTAAAAAAAAATCCAAAGCAAAACTTTACCTTTTTTGTAGGGGCATCTAAAAACGTGTAACAAAATAATTTTTATGGTTTTAGTTTTGGTTATCAATAACCCTGTGGATGTTTGAAATAGTGACCTCTGAGTCTGTGTTTGTGTAGCCCTTCTGGAGCTTGTTCATAGAGCTGGGCCGGACTGTGGGGAACGTCCACATGGGACACTGGTCTCGGTCATCACCATCTCCATCCCTGAGATTGAGTAATTATTATAGAGTACAAGGAAGAAATTGAGAACATTATTCTTTTCAAGGCTATAAGTCATCAATATAAGATCAATTCACCAGACAGTACAATCAAGTAATAAGAAATGACCAATATATCCTATTGGATTTGTGACGTACATATCAGAATCATCAGAGCTAGACTCGTCTCCGTGGCCTTCAGACTTCCAGCGGCCGTATCGGTCAATCAGCTCTGTTAGATAGGACGTTTTCTTGGTGTAGCGCGTGATGAATTTGTGCTTCAGTAACTCCTTGGCGGTGGGCCGCTGCAGAAAACCAGGACATTGAAAATGTATGAAAATGAATATTTAAAAATTTCATTTATTCATGTGATGGCAAAGCTGAATTTTCAGCATCATTACTCCAGAGTGTCACATAATTCCTTCAAAAATCATTCTAATATGCTGATTTGCTGCTTAAGAAACAGTTGTGTTTCTTAATATTTTTGTGGAAAAATCTGAGGCAAGTAATGCATTAAATTGATCTTAAGTGACAGTAAAGACATTTATTGTACAATACACACACACACACACACACACACACACACACACACACACACACACACAATCACACAAACTGACCTAAAGGATTATTAGGAACACCTGTTCAATTTCTCATTAATGCTATTATCTAATCAACCAATCACAAGGCAGTTGCTTCAATGCATTTAGGGGTATGATCCTGGTCAAGACAATCTCCTGAACTCCAAACTGAATGTCAGAATGGGAAAGAAAGGTGATTTAAACAATTTTGAGCGTGGCATGGTTGTTGGTGCCAGACGGGCCGGTCTGAGTATTTCACAATTTGCTCAGTTACTGGGATTTTCACGCACAACCATTTCTAGGGTTTACAAAGAATGGTGTGAAAAGGGAAAAACATCCAGTATGCGGCAGTCCTGTGGGTGAAAATGCCTTGTTGATGCTAGAGGTCAGAGGAGAATGAGCCGACTGATTCAAGCTGATAGAAGAGCAACTTTGACTGAAATAACCACTTGTTACAACAGAGGTGTGCAGCAAAGCATTTGTGAAGCCACAACATGCACAACCTTGAGGCGGATGGGCAACAACAGCAGAAGACCCCACCGGGTACCACTCATCTCCAATACAAATAGGAAAAAGAGGCTACGATTAGCACAAGCTCACTAAAATTGGACAGTTGAAGACTGGAAAAATGCTGCCTGGTCTGATGAGTCTCGATTTCTGTTGAGACATTCAGATGGGAGTCAGAATTTTGCGTAAACAGAATGAGAACATGGATCCATCATGCCTTGTTACCACTGTGCAGGCTGGTGGTGGTGGTGTAATGGTGTGGGGGGTGTTTTCTTTGGTTTAGGCCCCTTAGTGCCAATTGGGCATCGTTTAAATGCCACGACCCATCTGAGCATTGTTTCTGACCACGTCCATCCCTTTATGACCACCATGTACCCATCCTCTGATGGCTACTTCCAGCAGGATAATGCACCATGTCACAAAACCCGAATCATTTCAAATTGGTTTCTTGAACATGACAATGAGTTCACTGTACTAAAATAGCCCCAACAGTCACCAGATCTCAACCCAATAGAGCATCTTTGGGAAGTGGTGGAACGGGATTTTCGTGACCTGGATGTGAATCCCACAAATCTCCTTCAACTGCAAGATGCTATCCTATCAATATGGGCCAACATTTCTAAAGAATGATTTCAGCCCCTTGTTGAATCAATACCACGTAGAATTAAGGCAGTTCTGAAGGCGAAAGGGCGTCAAACACGCATTTAGTATGGTGTTCCTAATAATCCTTTAGATGAGTGTATATAAACACCCAACATTGATATTAAAAACAATTATTACTAATGGAGCACCAATAAAAATAAAATAAATAATAAAAAAAGCACCAAACCAGCATAATAGAACGACAGAAAATAGTTATTTTAAATTGTAATATTTCACATTACTGTTTTTATTGTATTTCACCAAATAAATGCATCCTTAGAGAGCATAAGACTTTTAAACATTTAAAAATATCTTAATTTTTCCCAAACCGTTGACTGTTGTGGATATTGGAGATAACCTGAAACATTAGAACCAGTGGCAGAGCCAAATACTCACGAAGCGAGGGTCTTTATTGAGGCATGCCTCCACAAACTCTTTGAAGGGTTTGCTGTAGGAGCCCTCCAGTGTCGGGGGAGTGTTCTTGGGAATGAGAAACAGCACTCGCATCGGATGCAGGTCAGAGTTCGGGGGTTCCCCCTTCGCCAGTTCTATAGCTGTAATTCCCAAGGACCAAATGTCTGCCTGCAGCCAAAAAAGCAAGCCTAAAAAGTCTCATTTCATATATCAACTAGAGATATATATACATGATTAGATGCTACTATGCTAAAATGTAAACCAGTTTACATGCCTACCAAAAAAAAACAAATTAATTGGGAACCGTTTTACCACCCCAGCCTTTCTGTCAGAGTGCTGAACGTGTGTTTTCACAGCTCTAGCACATTAATATTCAGACTGTTCTTTTGCATGTTGAGAAAATGCTGTTCATCTGGATTCCCGCACCTTAAAATCATACGCCGACTGTTTGATGACCTCTGGAGCCATCCAGAAAGGAGTTCCCACAAAAGTGTTTCTCTTGATCTGGGTGTCTGTGAGCTGTCCCGCCACCCCGAAGTCTGCCAGCTTCACGTCTCCCTGCTCAGACAGCAGCACGTTGGCAGCTGCCACAAGATACGGACATGAATCATTAGCACGGAACTCAGATTTCACTGAACACGGATGATTAAATATGAAGCCATCCCTAGCTGGCCCAAATGAGTTATCACACCTTTGATATCACGGTGAATCTTCCTCTCCGAATGCAAGTATTCCAGTCCCTTCAGAATCTCCCTCAGTATAGTGGCAATGTACGTTTCCTCTAGTGGTCCTGGTTTCAGCTGAAACGAGTGGAGGAACGTAGGAGACACATTTAATTTCTAAAGCTGAAAGCTCTTTAAGAATTCATGAATGCACACATTAAAATATTTCCATAACCGATGAGCCACTGCTGTTCAACTTACAAGATCTAAAGCAGAGCCGCCTCCTAAATACTCCATGATGATCCACAGCTTTGTTCCCTGTGGACAATGGCAAACATAACACAAGTACCATTTCTTTAAATGGTCACTTGACATTTATGTATTTAGCATTCATATTTCAATAGGAATCCAGAAGATATTTTATCATGTGGCACAAAATAAACTTTCTTTATTGGCATCTCTGCTTCTATGCAGAACCTTAATCATCCATTTAAACTTTCAAATGCAAAAAAAAAAAAAAAAAAAAGTTATTTATAGTGGAAAATGGTTCTTTAGATTATCAAAACATTCTTCAGACTATGATAAATGATATTTTAAGAACTGTCGATTAAAAGGTTCTTTGGGGAACCAAAAATCATTCTATGGCATTGCTACAAAACCCCAATATTTATGTTAAAGAGTGAGGTAGCAGACTTTAGTTTCTGAAAGAAATCATAACCGATCTGGTATTTTCCTAGTATTTTCCTATTATGTAAACAATTAAAAAAAAAAATCTGTATATTTAATTAGAGAAAATATGATTTTTATCCGTAAGAAATTGATTGGACAGTGGATGCTACTAACCAAATGATAGAATTGCTGTTTGGCTAGTAAGTATAGCCTTGTTAACCTCGTTTAAATAATGTTAATAAATGGCCAAATCACTTTTTAGGTTTCTATAAACTGCAGGGAGTTCTAGTTCTCTGGTAGCATTCCCGTTTATATCTGTAGCCCTTGTTTAACTAGTGTTGAACATTCTGGACATATGCAATTTAATCTCTTGCATTGCGTAAGAGATGACAATGGATTACGTTGCTTCAGAAGAAGAAAAATGCATCACATTTTGATTAAAGATAAACGTTTTTTCTTTGGAATAATTAATTGATAAATCATTTCATCATGCATTAAAAAGTGGCTTCATGTTGACTTTAAAAAGTGTTGTATTGATGTTTAAAAACTCTTACTATTGTTTGTCTGTACACGTCTGAGATCCCAAACAATGGGAGAGTGTACCTTCAGGTATGAGCCATAGTATTTGGTGACATAGGGGCTGTCACACTGGCTGAGCACCGTGATCTCCTGCTGAATGTCCTCGATCTCATCTTCCGCCTCCTCCAGGTCGATGATCTTGATGGCCACCACCTCTTTAGTGCGATTGTTGATGCCCTTGTAGACCTCACCAAAAGACCCCTTCCCAATGCGCTCCTGTTTTGTGAAATACTCCTCCGGATCGAGCCGGGAATTCTGTTGGAGAGAGAGAGAGAGACGGTCAAGGAATGATGTGAGATACAATGACAGATGTAGATGAAAGTCAATAATCATTTACTATGGACCCTTATAGATTACATCACATCCGCTGGAATGCTCTACTATATATGTCTGGGAATCATATTAACTATTTACACACACACACATACACACATTTATACATACACACACACATATATATATATATATATATATATATATATATATATATATATATATATATATATATATATATATAAAATGATTGATGCAATTGAAATTAAACGGTTTTGACATTAAATGTAACAACAACAAAAAAACAGACGTTCATTTCTAATGATCTACATTGAAACGGATTACTCAGACACAATATAAGGCAGCCCTCAATGATTCTAAATTGAAAAACGTCATGATATGGCAGGCTTAATAAACATTATTGTGATATGACTGATTATGAGATGAAAGCCCTGGATGCAGAAGAGTCTCGGCTGGACTGCGGAATGGATTCACCTGGTTCTGCATGTCGCGGAGGTGCGCCATCCTGACGGCAGCTCGGTGTGGAAGAGAGCAGATGTAGCCCTTTCCGCCAAAGGAAGGGTGCTGGAAAACTCTTCAACAGGCTGCTCTTCCTCCTCCGATCCCCTGCTTAGCTAGCTAGCTTTTACACACAAAAACACCTCTGCATGTCCTGTTCGTCTGCCGTGTTTTCGGCCTCCGATCCCCTGATGGCGGACCCGCAGCCTGGCGAGAATCACAGCTAGGTGTCGTGTGACTCCATGTATGAAAGCATCTGCCTACGAGCTAATCGCTTTCCGAGTGTAACTGTTTTATATTGATCCGCTCACGTTCAGGCGGCTCTTCATTTACTGCTTGCGGTAGAACAAAATAATAGGAACAACAGCGCATGCGCAGCCTCTGACTTAAGGAACTGGGAATTGTGGGAGTTGTAGTTATACTGGCAGAAGGTAGTAAGATTAAAACTGACACGAAATAGGAATTCACCGTATCAGTTTTCTAATGCATTATTGTGAACAGTTCATCCGTGTATGCGTTTCTTTTTTTGACATCGTAATGTTTAATCAAATGACAATGTTAATTGGACTTTCTGGTGAAAAGTCCCTTCATTTCCAGTTTTTTTTTCCGATAACCTGTTAAAAACTTGGATGTAGCCTACAATAGCCTAAATTTCATCACAACTTTCCTAATAGGTCATGTGACAGACACAACTACCATGGTGAACATGGTAACAGTCATGAAGTAAGTTTCAAACCAAATGTAGTACAAGTATTCTATGGCATTTCAGATGCATCTGAAGTCATGGGGGCAAAAACATCACCGCCTTACCCAATTGGCCTACTTAAATGTAATTGAGTATCTTTTGTGTTTACAGAGTATCAAAGATATTAGCAACTTTTATTCACTGCTTTACATTTTTTAATAAGTAGGTAAGTAAGTAATCTGTGCTCGTTACTTCAATACATTTGCAATGAGTGTTGCATTTACACATTACATTTTGCATTGCACCTAGATTTTTCTGCAGCAGTTTATTTCTGCTACAAAAGAAGTGATATCACCAATTAAGGGGCACTGAAAGTACTATATCTTGTGCCTTATAAGCATTTGTGAATCATGTGTTTTATACAGTATACACAGTATACAGTTGGAGAAGGCTTTGACATTTTTATTTTACTTATTATTTAATTTAGTCATTATACTGAAGATACCTTTTTGAATGATAGTTTTATATATATATATATATGTATGTGTGTGTGTGTTCAGTTTTATTTTGGTTTTAGAAGATAAACGTGATTGCTCTCACCACAAATCAACTGTTTCTTAGTTTTTCACTACTGTCTCTTTGACTAATGCATCTTTAAGCTTATATAAGTCAAATACTTAAGTGCTGTTAACAGATACCCTAAAGACTTTTTCTCTAGTTTTACTTAACAAATAAATAATAAATTAAATTGCAAGTAAACTCTCATACTTTTAAACTCTTTTATTTGATTGCCACCGAGACCACCATATGAAATATGACCAGCAGAAAAAGACATAGGCTAATGCCCATACTCACACTGAGGTGTTCATGAGTCAAACACAGGCCTTTAAACGGTTGTGTTGTTGGAGGATTAGTAACACTGCTAAACACAGACAGATAATAACTTACCCGGTCAACCACGAATGAACTTCGTTATGTGAAATCAACATTTTACTTGAAGCCTTCACACACCTACAGAAGGTCTGTAAGACAAGCCTCATCTTTTAGCATGAGTGTGATTTTAAAGAAATTAGTATTAATGTTCCACGCTATGGCCTATGGTATGATTTCTATAAATAACCTAGGATTTGACAGAGTTGATTAGCATTCATTTAATGTGATACGACTAGATTAAAAGCATTGTAAGTCCTGCCAAGGTGCCATAGACTGTTTATATTGGGACTAAGCAGTGCACTTGGTTGATTAGTTGTTACCTAAGCGTTCTGTACTAATGTTACCGAGAATGTGTCATGTTCTGATACAGGGCACAGACCAACAGCGACCTAAAACAGCAGGATGGAAATAGGACAGAAAGTCCATTTCAACATTGTATGTTCTCATGAGAAACAGAAGACTGTGGAAAATACATTGAAGATGACGAATCCTAAAATCGGGCAGCGTAAATCTAGTGTGGGGGCTGTTCCGTCTCTATGATTGGCTATTTAGGTTTCGGCGAACCTGTTTCACATTTAATTTATCTGGGCTTTCCTCGTAGCAAACGAGCTTCGTAATGTTAGTGGAGTTTGTGGGCTGTTTTATGCAGGCAGCCTCAACCAGTGAAGTTACAGAGTTTTTGCTCGTGTCAGACAAACATGCGGGACATGAATGTGTTTGAGCGCTCCTCCGTGTTCGCCGCGGAGATGATGATGGAGGTGTTTGATCGGACTCCCACGGAGAAACAGCTCGTCTCCCAGTCCAAGGAACTTTGTAGAGACTTCATTCACTCCAGAATAATAAGGGAAGGACTAATGAGGTGGTCAAAAGTCGAGTCTGATCTACCCGAGCCACGCGGGGCTCTTGTAGATGTATCTGTGGTGCTGCTAAAACTGGGTAAGAAAACCCAGGAGTGAATGTGAATTGATGCTCTTAACAGATGGGACGCTATTTCAGTATTTGTCCTCCAGATAAATCAGGATTATTTCATAACATAAGTCAGCATTCAGATGTTCTTTCTTTCTTTCTGCATGTAAAAAAAATATAACATTCATGTATCTGTCTTTTGAATTGTCGTTCATAATGTTATACTGTGGTTTATAGTTAAATGTGCATTAATACTATAACCACATATTATGAAGGCTATTTGAGGGGACCAGATGTTGATTCAATGAAACCCATTTTGGTTGAGCAGTGTTCTGAAGTCTTCTGAAGGAAGGTTGGGGGAGCACATGCCTCTCACTGTCTTCTGAGTGTATATTTAAACTGTTTTGCAGGTGATGAACTGGAGTGTATGCGTCCGTATGTGTACCGTAATATTGCAAAGCAGCTGAACATCAGTGTAGCTGTGGAGCCGGTGGTGTCACATGCGTTCCTCTCTGTAGCAACAGAGATCCTCATCATGGGTAAGTGTCCTGGAAGACAATAGAAAAGGTGTTTCTTAGGCAGTGTTTGTGGGCATGACCTCACTGTCCCTGCATTGAAGTATTTTAAAAAAAATTAACAAAAAAACATTTGAGTATTTTATTATTTTCTATAGGTATCTTGTTCGTGTTGTTGTTGTTGTTACTTCTAATTCAGTACCTAATTGGCTATTTTGAGACAACAACAAAAAGAAAGAAAAAAGAAAAGGAAAAAAGCTCTGCACATAAGGACATCACTACTATAAATGGAGTGAATTGGGAAATGTGGAGTTTGTTCCAAATTTAAATGAACAATGTTAGCCTGACAAGGGTTTGAGGTAAAAAAAAAAAAAAAAGTTATTATTAAATTACTGTAACATTGGAAGAGCTGTTGACTTTAACCTATTATTGGATTTCAGTGGTGTGTTTGAGAGGGGCACTGATCATCAGTTAATGACAAGTTCTTCAGTGGTCTTTTTACAGAGCATGGAAAAAACCCTAAAAAGGACATACCCACATTCTTTCCTTTCTACATATTTGGTCACATTTTTATCTTGGTTCTGCTTCTATTGATGTACGTGGCGGTTGTAATGGAGTCCTAAACTATGGCCTTCTGATCTTCTCACAATAATCTATATTTGGTAGTAAGTTATAGATCTGTGAGGAGTTATCCCAAATGAATGCTGAAGATGATGGAACATAAACAGTTGTCAGTACATGACTCTTGAAGCATGGCAGTGTTATGGCAGATTTAAAGGTGTTAGGTTTCATATTACATCATCATCACCGCTTTGGATCTAGATCTAACTTTTGTTATTTATAAATTATATATACACACACACACACATATATTTCTTAAATGTATGTAAATATATTTGTATATTTACAAATAGACACCTTCAACATTTTACACATTATCAGTTGTGTTATTTATTTGCTATAGTATAGAAAATTGTAATAAAATGACAACTGTAGAACAGAACAAATTCTGTGTCAAATTCAAGTTCTCTGTCATAGAAAAAATTATCTTGATCATGTCAGAAAACACTTAAGGTAAAAATGGTCCGGTCAAAGTGTCTGAATAATTTTGGTCAAATATTTGTATCAGTTTTACTGGTAGTTCACTGTATGGTTAATTGTTGCGTATGTCACAGTTTACTTTATTTTGCTGTTCTCAGTCACATAAATGAACTATAGTGTCCTGCACCCAGAAATATAAAAAAAATCTGTGTCTGAATAATTTTTGGTTTGACTGTGTGTGTATGTGTGTGTGTAATACACACACACACTCACACACATACATACATATATAAAACAGTACACACACACTTATTTTGTAGTTTAACTATTGCAGGTGAGAAATTTAAATGACCTTTGAAGACACTATTGATTGAAAGAGCATAAAGAATGATTTTTATTTTTTTTATGTGGGGAAAAGGTTTGAATTGTTTGAGATACATTTGCATTTATTTAGAATAAAACATGGGAAAATCTAGGACTTACAACCTCACAGAATTTACATTACAACCCGTTTTTTTTTTTTTTTTTTTTTCGTTTCATGTCTAAAAAGCTTGTATACTGCAAAAGTGCTTGAGATGTAAAATGGTGTGTTCTGCTCATGGAATTGCTTTTTAATTTCAGGGATCACATGGGGCAAGGTGGTGGCCATCTTTGCTGTAGCAGCTGGGCTGGCAGTGGACTGTGTGCGTCAGGGCCATCCAGTCATGGTGCACACTATAGTGGACAGTCTGGGTGAGTTTGTGCGAAGGAACCTGGTCCCATGGCTCAAAAAGAGAGGAGGATGGGTAAGTGTTCATTCTACAGTATGTACTGCCTTCATGAATCAAGACTGGTCCTGACATATATAAAGGAAATAAAGTATTGTTACTGAAGCGAGACAGGGGTAGCTGCAGCCTGAAGCAGTAGGTGCCGCAAGAGGCGTTCTGAAAGGTGAATCAGTACAACAGAAATATCCCTAACCAAGCCTTAACCCTGCCCCCACACCCTGACAGACAGCTTTGTCAACCAATCACAAGGACCTTTCGGCACGCCCATTCCTCCAGCCTGCAGTTATCCCTACTTGCCTGTAGCCATGCTATATTAGTGCTTTAATTATTTTCTGTGTGCTGCTATAATTTCATACTATACATTTAAGAGCGTCTTATATGCACATTACTGTTTAAAAGTTTGTGGTCAAGTAGATTTTTTTTAATTATTTTTATTAAATTTCTGTTTCAAATAAATGCTGTTCTTGGTTCGTATCAAGGTTTCCGCAAAAATATTAAGCAGAATAACTGTTTTCAGTGTTGACAATAATAAGAAATATTTCTTGAGCAGCAAATTAGAATAATTTCTGAAGGATCATGTGAGACTGAAGACTGGAGTAATGATGCTGAAAATTCAGTTTGCATTACAGGAGTAAATTACAGTTTAAAATACATACATTTCAAAACGTCTATTTTAAATTGTAATTATATTTCACAATTTAATTGTTTTTTACTGTATTTTCTGATCAAATAAATGCAGCCCTGGTGAGCAGGAGAGACTTATTTTTTATATATATATATATATATATATATATATATATATATATATATATATATATTATCAAACCCATATTTTTAAATGGTAGTGTATGTGATAGCATGTTAAATGTTTATTTTCATATGTCTTTCCAGGGGGACATTTTAAAATGTGTGGTGGACATGGACCTTAGAGCTCGTTCCCACTGGTTATCAACCGCTGTGTTCACATGGAGGCAATTCCTAAAGACCATGTACATCTACCTGACGAAGTAGTCTTGTGCAGGAAATCATCTAGTTGACTGAGCACTGAATCCCAGAACTATCTGAATGGTCCATTTAATGAGAGCAAATAGCTCCTTAAAAAGGTCCTAGCACTTCACCCAGGTTCAACTGCCTTAATTTTCTTTTACCCGTTATGATTTCTTTAAAATATACCATGTATAGTGTGTAACGCATACTATGACCTGACAGGAGGGGAGGGCACTGTGAGGGAATATGTGCTATATTCGTCGCTAGAGCTACATAATATTTGTCTTCCTTGGTTTAAAATGGAGCTCCTTTTGTGCTGACACATTGAGTTGGTTCATTACACTGAGATTTTATACTGAATGTCTGTGGTGATGAGAGAAACATTTTAATGTTTGTCTATCTTCAGTTATTTATTTATACAAAATTGCTGAAAATGTTTGGAGTGTCGCTTCGCACTTTCAGTTTGTACAGTTTTTGTGGTGTGTGTGAAATACTGTTGTCACCATCTTAAAATAAAGATTTTAATGTTTGAACTGAGAGAGTTTTTTAAACCGAAAGGAAAACCTGGAAATATTATGGAAATAGTTAAAATAATCAGAAATCATAAAATAATATAAATACCTGTAGTGAATATACACTACCCTTGAAAAGTTTTGAGTTGGTAAAATCTTTTTTTTTTTTTTTTTACTGATGTTTTTAAAGTCACTTATGCTAAGCAGAAAAGGCATTCATTTGATCAAAAATATTGTAAAAACTGTAATGTTGAAATGTTTTTACAATTTAATTGTAATTGCATAACTTATTCCTGTGATGGTAAGGCTTAATCTTCCGCATTGTCACTCAATCATTCAGAAATCATTCTAATATGCTGATTTGCTGCTGAAGAGACATTGTGCTGAACATCTTCTTGGAAACAATAATACATTTTTGTTCAGCACTCTTTGATTGAAAAATAAAGTTTCAAAAAACAAAATCTGAACTCTAGTGTAGATTTGACTTTATTAACCCAATATCCATTATTTTAAATGCAATCTCTATTAAACAATTTTTAGTTTAAGACTGTTTTTTTGTTAAAAAATCTTTTCCTTGATTACTGGAAAGCAATGACAGTTAATTTATCTTAAGGTAGAGAACATTGTTTCTTTTACTGAATTAATACATCCCCCATGAAATACCAAATTAATCTTAAATTATAACTGGAGAGAAAATGTATACAGAGTTTGCCATGAACAAACTTGAAACGATTTAAATCTGAAACTACATTTTCATACTTTTCATACATAATACAAAAGGACCCCTTTATATACTGTAACAATATTTGCAGAGCTTGTTTTGTTGGGAAGATGGCTCAGAACACATCTATTATTTTAGATAACATTCTTCCTAACAGATATATTAGCATCAGCTGCAGGTTGCTATATATAAGCCATCAATATTTTGTGTCAGACACAAACACATCTTCCTCCCACATGACAGCTAGTTAATCAGTCCTGCGGTAAGTGATGTGCAAATGCTGCGTCAGAGGCTGTCCTTCCAGAGCCATAAAGACCGTCTGTTCCAGCCTTCCCCCCGGCTTCAGCTGGATGTGCCTGGAGATCTGATCAAAAATATCAATTATTAGTGGAATACGTATTCTAATATTTATGCCAATTCAATACAATTTAAGCCATATTTTCATCGTTTTCACTGCTGAATATATTTTCTGCATGAACTGCATAAGAGCTAATTGTTCCATTAATTTGACAAGGTGCAAGTAAAACGGTTTGTGTTATGAGACCTGTTGAACGTAAGGCTGCTTGGCAAAAGATGTCCGAGCCAGGGAAGTACTGTGCAGAGTCAGCTGCTGTCCAGTGAGCTCCCCCTCCTCAATCTCCACAAGACCTGGAAGAGGTAGAAACAGATGATTAAAAAACATACATTGTACTTTAGACAGTGCTAGGTAGATTCATTTAATCTTTGTAGTTTTCTGATGATTACAAATGACAATACAATATTTGTAGATAGTAATATAATCTATTAGATTACACATTTTAAGTACACTGTTAAAAATGATTGTGATCTACAGTAAAAACCTGTTGATTGGTTATCAGTAAGTTTCCATACTATATACGGTGAATAACTGTTATTACATTTCATAGTAAAATACTGTTACAATTACAGTTCTGGGAAGTGAAAAAAAAGTTGTTGAATTTACAGTGAAAAACTGTAAATAGACACTCTCAGAATTCCCTGCATGACACTTCATATTGTATGTTTTTTCAGTTTCTTCTTATTTTGTTCTTATCAGTTGTGTACAATAGGGTTTTATCTTTCATCTAAAGTTGTTAAATTAATGTTTATTGTATTATTTCAGTATTGTGTGTTACCATGATGGTGTTTAGTGTTTGTGTGAATGACACTGTGCACCTTCTATATACAGTATATATATATATCCCTTCTCAGCTTGTGGAAGAGCTGTTGGGGATGAGCTCTGATCTATCAAGTTACTTTCTCATCACTACCAGTTTTTGGTGGTTATTAGTGCATTACAATGGTTCAAAACAGATACTGTATTAGTACATGTACTTCTATATGTTGGTTTATTAACATTAGAACATTAGATAAATTAATTAAATACAGTATTTTATTGTGAATTTAATTTGAGTCTGTAAAACCTAAAATGTTGCTATCCTTTTTTAACGCGTGTACGTGTATATCATGTGACCATTAACAGAGAATTCATTAACTGTGAATAGTGTAGCAACATTGTGTAAATACATAATTTAATCACTAAAATTAGCATATTTTAAAAAAAAAAGTGAATCCAATTACAAGTGCTTAATTTTTGGAATCTGATTACATTATTCTGATTACTACCCACTGCTGAATATAAGTTTTTTAATAAATCAAATACCCGAGTTCTGTGCGATGATGAAGGCCACCTTGTTGGTACCTGGCTGAAGCCTGATGAATCCACACTCCCTGTGAAGTGGCTTTTTGCTCTCAGCATGGGAAGCATTAAACCTGAAATAAGTAAATAAATAATTTCTGATTGTCTGCGTGTGGGACAGAACACTGTACAAACTTATTAAAAGAAAAATGCCTCTGGGTTGTTTTGTTACTTACATAAAATTGATCACGGGCTGTCCTACATGTGAAAAATGAAGAGTCTCTGTGTAACGAAAAGGTGAGATGGAGGGGAAGGATCCCTCTCCCGGCTCATCGGACTGCCAGGTGCCCAGGAGCCAGTCCAGCGGCAGCACTGCGGGGTTCAGCTCCGCTGCGGAAACACGGACGACAGATTAACTGAGGTCGAAGCACGCTTGTCCGTGATATAAAATACGTTCACAATCACATTCGCATGCACCTGCTGTTTATTTAATGCTTGTTTTTTAATGGTAATAAATTTGACGTTTGACCTACAAACGACAGTTCGGTAATAATAGGCTAAACCCTTAGAAATACGACAAATTAGGTTTCTATAAATGTAAATGGATTCATCATGTTGTCCTACCAGAGTGATTCAATGGGCATGACATTCCGCTTGAATCTTTTCAAATAACCACGAATTCTAGCGATATAAATGTAATGTATTTCACGTTGCGGTTGAACTCTTTGCCATCCAAGAGTATCTACTTCCTGATTTGACACTAGGAATTCTGGGAGATGTAGTGATTAGGCGCTCTAATTATACACGCCTCCCACCTACAATTCCTAAAATATTTCAGTTGGTGTGCAATGAATCTAGAATATATGAAAGTTTAATTTTTATCATTACATTATGGAAAATAATGAACTTTATCACAGTATGCAAATTTTTTGAGAAGGACCTGTATATCCGAGCACATGCCTGTGGTGAAGATCAGTCTTCCATGGGAAGCAGAGGGATTGCAGGGAGATGTTGAGGTACCCATGATTCATTCCTGATTCTTACTTCATTTCTCACTGGCTTGCTATTCTTAAGATACTGTCTATAAATAGATTGGTTAGTATCACGCTGTCTGAATAAGCAACATAAACAAGCCAAATACTAGATGTCTGAAGTTAAATGCACTTTGAGTTGACAGCTGGATTTACAATATGAGAATGCAACAATGGCAGAAAATATGCTGCTAATGAAACAGACTAGCAAAATGTACTACAGGTCCTTCTAAAAAAATTAGCATATTGTGATAAAGTTCATTATTTTCCATAATGTACTGATAAAAATTCAACTTTCATATATTTTAGATTCATTGCACACCAACTTAAATATTTCAGGTCTTTTATTGTTTTAATACTGATGATTTTGGCATACAGCTCATGAAAACCCAAAATTCCTATCTCAAAAAATTAGCATATTTCATCCAACCAATAAAAGAAAAGTGTTATTAATACAAAAAAAGTCAACCTTCAAATAATTATGTTCAGTTATGCACTCAATACTTGGTTGGGAATCCTTTTGCAGAAATGACTGCTTCAATGCGGCGTGGCTTGGAGGCAATCAGCCTGTGGCACTGCTGAGGTGTTATGAAGGCCCAGGATGCTTCGATAGCGGCCTTAAGCTCATCCAGAGTGTTGGGTCTTGCGTCTTTCAACTTTCTCTTCACAATGTTCAGGTTCAGGTCAGGAGAGTTGGCAGGCCAATTGAACACAGTAATACCATGGTCAGAACCATTTACCAGTGGTTTTGGCACTGTGAGCAGGTGCCAGGTCGTGCTGAAAAACGAAATCTTCATCTCCATAAAGCTTTTCAGCAGATGGAAGCATGAAGTGCTCCAAAATCTCCTGATAGCTAGCTGCATTGACCCTGCCCTTCATAAAACACAGTGGACCAACACCAGCAGCTGACATGGCACCCCAGACCATCACTGACTGTGGGTACTTGACACTGGACTTCAGGCATTTTGGCATTTCCTTCTCCCCAGTCTTCCTCCAGACTCTGGCACCTTGATTTCCAAATGACATGCAAAATTTGCTTTCATCCGAAAAAAGTACTTTGGACCACTGAGCAACAGTCCAGTGCTGCTTCTCTGTAGCCCATTTCCTGCACACGCCTGTGCACGGTGGCTCTGGATGTTTCTACTCCAGACTCAGTCCACTGCATCCGCAGGTCCCCCAAGGTCTGGAATCGGTCCTTCTCCACAATCTTCCTCAGGGTCCGGTCACCTCTTCTTGTTTTGCAGCGTTCTTTGCCACACTTTTTCCTTCCCACAAACTTCCCACTGAGGTGCCTTGATACAGCACTCTGGGAACAGCCTATTCATTCAGAAATTTCTTTCTGTGTCTTACCCTCTCGCTTGAGGGTGTCAATGATGGCCTTCTGGACAGCAGTCAGGTCGGCAGTCTTACCCATGATTGCAGTTTTGAGTAATGAACCAGGCTGGGAGTTTTTAAAAGCCTCAGGAATCTTTTGCAGGTGTTTAGAGTTAATTAGTTGATTCAGATGATCAGGTTAATAGCTCGTTTAGAGAACCTTTTCATGATATGCTAATTTTTTGAGATAGGAATTTTGGGTTTTCATGAGCTGTATGCCAAAATCATCAGTATTAAAACAATAAAAGACCTGAAATATTTCAGTTGGTGTGCAATGAATCTAAAATATATGAAAGTTTAATTTTTATCATTACATTATGGAAAATAATGAACTAATTTTTTGAGAAGGACCTGTGTATATGTATTGTATTAGACAACTGTGCACTGTTTATTGTGTATTTTAGTGAGATACAGTTGTAAAAAAAAAAATATATTATTTATTATTTTCATTTGTGGGCTATATGTGAATGTCTTATCTTATCTTATCTTATTCAGGTCAGTACTAAAAAAATAACATGATTTGGTATGATCCTTTTTATTTTGGTCAAAAAATGAACATTTTGGAGATACTGCAAAGTGTATGTAAAAAAAGGTCCACAACTAAACTTGCTTCAAGAAATGATAAAAACATCAATGTTTACATGCATCTCCAGGGTTGCTGTATGATGACTGATGGTGCTGGATGAGGCTCAGCATCCCTTCTACAGTAGACAAAGAGTGCTGGACTTGGAGTATGAAGGTGAGCAGTTCATTGTCCTTTATGAGGAAGCGGAGGGGAAGGTCAAAATGACCTTGGTGTGGCACTTTTTGGTGCAATTAGTTACTACATTCCCAGCAGCCAAAGTGAAAAGGGACTTTGGGGGAGAATGATGAAACAGTTGCAATACCTAGCTGGTTTATGTTTAGAAAAGCTGAAATGATTCTGGCATTGCTTTGAGTTTTACATATTCAAAGATGATTTTGTTATATGTTTGATTTTCCAAGCTTATTGAATTTGGTTCTTGTTAATGTAAATGTCTGAAATGTTCTTTTGAGTTTCAGATGCTTTGAGTTTTGCTTTGTTTGGAAATGCCAAAGCACTATTTTTATTTTAGTACCAATTCAAATTTGTTAAATGCTGCTAAACTTTGTTTTGGCTTCATGTTTCTCATAGTCAAAATAATTCCCCAAAAGAGAATAAATAACAATGGTTTGAACATCCTGTGTACTACTGTGTAACTGAATTCACATTGTAAGCCCAAATGATGAAATTGTATTTATGATTTATTTCTTGGTAACATTTTTATAAAGGTAATTTAAGTGCTGGAGTGATGCTTGTCGAAACTTTAAAAGGGACATTGAGAAACACATTCATAACATCTGGTTTTGTTCAATAGGAGACACAATTTACGATTTCTAATCAGCTCAAATTCTTCCTCATTATACCAACCGTTATGAAACATAATATAATAACTCTACAAGCATCACCATATGAAACTGCAAAAACATATAGGTCAGCAGTCAAGTCATTAGGCTTTGGATTTTCGACACTGCTTTAAAGCGTCTTCCAGAGCTGCTAGAACCATCGCAGCATTGGCCTTGTTGCAGTTGTATCCCATGAGCCCAATCCGCAATACCTAGAAATAAGTTGAGTGGATTATTATTCAACCATGTAATCAAATGCTGCTGTCATACCTTGTTGACTAGCTTTTACTCACCATGCCAACAGAGGGCCCTAGTCCTCCTGTAAACTCGATTTGATGATGCTTCATGATGTAAGCCAGCAATTCCTTCCAGTCATACCCTTCCGGGATTGCAATGGTGGTGACAGAGGGTAATCTCAGATCCTTTAGGAATAGATACATAAATATTTTAACTGCTTTCTCTTTTAGGGTATATTATTGTTTTCAGAATTAATAAAAGTGAGGTAAACAACAGTTACCTTATCTTTGATGAACAGCTTCAAGCCCAGGTCTTCCAAACCTTTCCAGAGATACTCTGCAACTTCTGTATGATGACTCCATGAGTTTTCAAGACCCTTGAGCAGACATGTTAGAATTATTAGATATCAGTCATTTAAAAAAATATTCAAATATAGTAATCGCTTAATAGCAAACATTCTATGTATACATTTTTTAATGGATATACACAACCTTTCTAAGTTTTGTGGTCAGTCGGATTTATTTTTATTTTTTTAAACTAATATTTTTATTCAGCAAGGATGCTTTAAATTGATCAAGATTGACAGTAAAGACAAAAGTTTTTGATTTCACATCTTAGAAAAAAGTTATGGGCAGATCAGCATTCAATTATTTTCTGAAAGGATCATTTGACAATGAAGACTGGAGTAATGGCTGCTGAAAACTAAGCTTTGCCATCACAGGAATAAATCACATTTTAAAATGGTAGAAATAGAAAAGTTATTTTAAATTGCAATATTTCACAATATCACTGTTTTCCTGTATTTTTAATCAAATAAATGTAGCCTTGGTGACGAGCATAAGAAGAAAAGGGTAAGAAAATCCTACCGACCCAAAACTTAAATGGGAGTGTATGTAAGATCACAGATCTGTTAATCTGAACACCCGGCCTGTTATAGTTCAAACAAAAATACATAGTTGAGAAAACAAGCAGTAGGTCTATAGTTGCAGGCTTTGGGACCAAAAGGTTAACAAACCATTGAAGAGTGAATTATGACAAGCAAGGTGTTAAATGTTTACTTATATAAAAAAATATAAAAAAGCCCTTACCATTTCAGCAAGGATGGCTAGACTTTCCCTCAAAGCAAAGAACCCAGACACAGGTCCTGTGTGATGGTATCTGAAACACAATTTAGACAGCTCAAGTTCTCTACTACAGAGGTGCAAAACTCAGTTCCTGGAGGGCCACAGCCCTGCAGAGTTTAGCTTCTACCCTAATTAATTCTAACCTAATTTGGGGGAACTTGTGGTTAGTGGTTAGAGAGTATGACTCCTAACCCTCAGGTTGTGGGTTTGAGTCTCGGGGTGGCAGGTGTCCTTGAGCAAGGCACCGAACCCCCAACTGCTCCCCGGGTGCTGCAGCATAAATGGCTGCCCACTGCTCTGAGTGTGTGTTCACAGTGTGTATTCACTGCTGTGTGTGTGCACTTTGGATGGGTTAAATGCAGAGCACAAATTCTGAGTATGGGTCACCATACTTGACATATATGTCATGTCACTTAAATACATCTGATCCAGGTAATCAAGTCCTTTAGGTTTATTTGGAAAATACAGTACATGGTACAGGGTTGGAAGTACCCTCCAGGAATTGAGGTTTGCATCCATACTCTACTACGTCTCACAAGAGCAACAGTTGTATTTACAATACTTACATTCTTACTGGCTTGCCGTCATTGCCCCAGTAATTGGATAAGTGGGTCATATCAAGGAGGTAGGACACTGGCTTTGTTTTCCTGTTAAACATCTTGTGGCTATGTCACATTTGAGAAGAAATGGAAAATGTTAGTGGATTCCATCAATTGTTTGAATGGTTCGATGTGGGCAAGCACATACTCATACAAATATTTCTCCTCACCATGCTCTTTCACTGAATGAAATTGGTGCTGTGCCAGGTGGAGCATTCAAAGCTTTTTGGGAACCAGTATACAGAATATCAATATCTATAAAGGTAAAAGGTTTGAACAGTTGAATTCAATCCACATGCTTTTACACAAAGATTTAGAATAGGCACTTGGTAAATTACGTCATGTTTATATGTTCATTTAACTTCATATTTATATAATTACATATTTAAATAACTTAATATCTTGATCCACTCACTTTGTTGGTCCATTAAAAGCGGTGCAGCTCCCAAAGAGGCCACTGAATCCACTAAGAGCAAACAATTGTGTCTATACAGACAAAAGCATGCAACAGAGGAATATAAAGTGAAGGATAACTTGAAAAGAGAATGTGGGAGAACAGTAGACAATACAGACATTTAACTTTAAAATACTCACCCCCCAACCCTAATTTTGGTAAATTTCTCAATTGTGTGAAATTAAACATTTTGCCTTTATATTCTTAAATTATTTTTATTTTTTACTAATAATCAACTGTCAGAAGTGTATCTCTTAAGTTTGTACACCTATCAGAAAATCTTGCATGCTTTAAAGGGGGGGGGGGGGGGTGAAATGCTATTTCATGCATACTGAGTTTTTTACACTGTTAAAGAGTTGGATTCCCATGCTAAACATGGACAAAGTTTCAAAAATTAAGTTGTACGTTTGAAGGAGTATTTTTGTTCCAAAAAAACCTCTTCCGATTTGTCACAAGTTTCGGAAAGTTTTTTTCGAGTATGGGTCTGTGTGACGTTAGATGGAGCGGAATTTCTTTAAATGGGTCCTAAGGCACTTTTGCCGGAAGAGCGCGCGCTCCCGTATAGCAGAGCAATGAGAGCAGAGACATTCACTGATCAGAGCGAGAGCGTTGCGAAATGTCACAAAAGAAGTGTGTTTTTGGTTGCCAGGGCAAGACAACCCTGCACAGATTACCAAAAGAGAAACAGCATTAAGGGACCAGTGGACAGAGTTTATTTTTACAGAGCATCAACGGAGTGGTGCAAGTGTTTTTGTTTGTTCCCTGCATTTCGGATTGCACATCGTTTATTTCTTAAGGATAATGCAGTCCCAACGGAAAAGGGTCACGATCGTGTGTTGGAACCACATGCGGTGAGTAAAACTGCTTCAAATATCTCTGTGTTGTTAACTTAGCTATCGGCGCGTAAGCACATCAAGTAAACAACATGCGATGTTGTCATCAAATTGCACTTTCCACATGTACAGCTTAAAAAAAAAAAAAAAAAAAAAAGACGACATAAAGTGGAACTTAGTCATTTTCCAAAACCGCTAAGCAAATATATACAGTTTCAGTACATACCACATAGCATACCGCCTTTGCTGATGCTGCTCTTGTTAAATTTCAGCCTCTGGATCTGATTCTGGATCATAAATATACGCTGAATCTGACTGTTAGCCATGGTTTGTTTTGGTTGGTTTTGTCCTCACGTAATGTCACAGCTTCCAAACGCGCTCAACGCAAAAGCCTACTGGCGCTCGTGATTCTTTAGCTCCGCCCACACGTCACGCCTCCAGCCGCTCGTGTTTTTCCGGGAAAAAACCGTACAGACTATCTTTCTCTTATAAATATAATAAAAATAAAGACTTTTTGGAGTTATGAAGGATGCAGTACTACTCTATAGGTACTCAAGATTAACAGGATATGGAGTGAAAACGAGCATTTCACCCCCCCTTTAAAAAAAAGCATCTGAATGATTGTACAAAAAGTACAGTAGATCATACAGTAAGCTAAATGATGGTAGAATGTTCTTACTTGTGACAAATATCACCAACGCCATCCACTGGATGCACCAGACCAACTGATGACTCTCCATGTGTGAGAAAGAAAAGAACTGGCTTATGTTTAGCCAGAGCCTGTAGAATGACAAATGCTGCTTATAGAGCAGGGGTTTGCTTTACTAGACATATAACATACAGTGGTATCAGGAATTGCAATTTGTATACACGTCACTAATAAATGAAAGACAGTATCACCTGTTCAATTTCTGCATTTGTAAAATGTCCTCCAGGTGTTTTAAACAAGGTGTGAACCTTCGCACCTGGGAAAACAGAAAGATGTTAAAGAAAAACCATGCTCTCATACTCCCAACAAATAAGGATGAACTTCTAAAAAACAGTGAACTAGCGTTATTTTGATTAATAGTTTCAAACCCATCCGCTCAGCAATTTCTGCGACCCGTTCTCCCCAGATTCCATTGATGGCAACAAGAACACTTTCTCCAGGCTCCACAATGTTAAAGACTGCACACTCCATCGCTGTGTGTCCAGAGCCACTCATGGCCAGCGTCATGTTGTTACTGGTCTGAAAAGCGTACTGAATTCCCTTCTTGATATCATTCATTATCTATGACAAAATATGTGCAGGGACTGTTAGAATCCTCCAAACATCCAAGTTTCCAAAGGCAGCTCTGATACTATAATCAAGCCATCAAAATACAACACTTTTTGGTCTAGACCTATTAATAAACTATTCCAAAAAGATTCTGCTTCTGTTATAGAAATATTGTTTAGTAATGTTAAGTTTGGCATGCTTATTTTTATTATTCTTAAAAAAATAAGCAGTGAGCAGAAGCAATTTGTTTTAAGATCTTATAGT
Organism: Carassius auratus; assembly: GCF_003368295.1. Lineage (NCBI taxonomy): Eukaryota > Metazoa > Chordata > Actinopteri > Cypriniformes > Cyprinidae > Carassius > Carassius auratus. Next base: position 14,270,707 of record NC_039244.1, on the reverse strand, counting down.
ATTTAAAAATGTAAAGTATTATATATAGCTCATATCATAGAAAGGCAGTTTTGTATATAAATATAAAACATTCTATATAAATAGAATGCATAAGTATAGTAGCCTATTAGAAGACGTTTTTGAAGAAAAAAATAAGATAAACATTTACTTGGTTTCACATGAGATCTTTAAATATATTGTATAAAATTATTGTTATTAACGCTGCGTATTTAATTTTTAAAGCATGTTACGTGTGTTTTAAGCTAGATTTTCCTACAAACACTTGTTTGCCTTCGACCTATATTAAACTTGTAAAATGTGTTTGTGCGTAAAAATGTAGCGTAAGATTTACCCCGAACATTTCCGAGTGCATGTGACCTATTATAGGTCTCCCTCCTGCCGCTAAAATGCGAGGCGGCACATTGGATGGTCCTGGTCCAAACAGGTACCGATACGGAGCCTCGAGCGGCCGGAGCATGCACGCTGGTGGCGGGATGGTCACAGAGGACATCCCGCGGTGGACGCCGTGTTTGGTGGACCGCGCGCTTTCCAAAGGCACCTGCTGCGTCAAGCGCGCGCACCTGGATAGGACACTCCTCGGCATCATGTTTTCTCCAGCTGTTTTTGATTAGAAATACAATACTATGCGTCTTGTCCAGCATTTTAAACAAACGGGTCTTCGACCCCTAGAACACAGAGCAACATGCGTCAGGCTTTTGGCACAAAATGCCCCCGCCCCTTCATTTTCCAAACAAGGTATAACCTAACGGTCCAGAGGTGGATATGAGGAAACTGTCAACCGGATAACAAAATAGAAAAGGGTGGTAGCCTAAAGATAGAGAGGGTGTCGTGTATTATTATGTTAAGGCTTTATGTTTTTGTTTTTCATCCTTCCGTCTTTAAATCAATATTTAAACCACACCTCGCATAAATACACAGAACACACGTGTTTATCTGATCTTTTTCACAGAGTTGAACTGCCTTGTGCTGAGAAAATACAATATGTTGCAGTCGATTAGTCAATGGATCTGAATTCAGTAGTGCATATATTTTATTAATATCCATATTTAGTTTTTTTGGAGATAATGTAAATGAGTTTGATACTGTTTAAGTTAGCTGAAAAACCCTAATGTCTGGCCCTCATCAGGTAAAAAGAAAAATCTACAAGCACAGAGGGACTGCATTTGAAACAACAACAACAACAAATAAACAATACAAATAAACAGACAAAAAGTGAGTTTTGTTTACATTCTTGTGAACTGCTCTATTGATTCATTCATTCTCCACTTGTTTACCAGCTCAGAGGAGGAGTGTAGCTCTCTCAATACTGTCGATTGGCTGATATTTCAGTTTGAATTTTTATAACAGCTATATTAAAAACTATTTTTTTTAAACAAATGTTTAGGTAGAGGGGCTCCCAAATGGTTTGTGGCTTGTGACATGCTACTTGGAAATTTTTACTGGTTAATAACTAGGCCTCATTTCAGGTAATACTGTATATAAGAGATATAATGGCAAACAGGACGTTGTTCACACTAATTCCATTTGAATCATTAATTTCTAAGTAAGCCTGTATTTGGTAGGTATTTTTGGTGATTTGTTTGAAGGAAAATCGCACCCAAAATTGAAAATATGCTGCAATTTTACACATCAGACCATCCAAGATATAGATGAGTTTGTATGTGTTTTTGATCCGTACTGAACAGATATGGCAAAATTTAGCATTATATCACTTGCTCACCAATCGGTCCTCTGCAGTGAATGGGTGCCGTCAGAATGAGAGTCCAAACAACTGATAAAAACACTGCAGTTATCCTCAAGTAATCTACATGACTCCAGTCCATCAGTTAATGCCATGTGAAACAAAAAGCTGCATGCTTGTAGAAACAATCTTTTTAAGGCTTTTTAACTTTAAACGGTCCTTTCTGTCCTTTATCAACAATAACACTTTCTCCAGTAAAGAAATAAATAAAAATCCTCCAATGTTGTCTTCTCATATCAAAATCCACCAAAATATTTGTTTAATACTGTTCTGGACTGTCTTGGCTTAAACAGTGTTTGATCTGTGCATATTTCTCTCCTGATTCAGACAAAATAAACTTTTCACTAAAAAGAAATGTTATGGATTGATGACTCCTATTTTAGCTGGAAGCAATGGTTAAAACATATTAATGATGGATTTGTTTCTTACAAACACAGATGTGCACTTCACAAGACGTTAATTGATGGACTGGAGATGTCGTTTTTTTTATCAAATGTTTTATCAGCTGTTCTGACGACAAGTGATGTAATGCTAAATGTATCCCAATTCGTTCCCATGAAGAGCCAAACTCATATTTTGGGAGGGAGTATACATTTCAGAAATGTTTTTATTTTTGTTAAACTGTCTCTTTATCATATTTATACAACTATGCAAGAACAAAGTCTTGAACAAGAATAGATTGTGCTGTTCCCATTCAGTACCAAAATGCTTACTCTGTACAAAAAGTACCCGATCAGAACATAGTGATTCTCTAAAAGCACACACGGTCGTGTGTCACAGAAGCAGATGCTGATGTCAGAGCAGGGACTTTGACCAGAGCACTAGTCCCCATCACTTATCGTGCAGTAAATAATTAGTCTGCACAGTAAATAAGTGGAAATTCAATGTTTACCCTTGTGTGCCCTTTGCACTGTGGTGGGGCCCAAACACCCAGTTCACAGGGAAGAGTAAGAGACAGAAGTAACTCAACTCTTGCCATGCTTTTGTGAAAGACAGGACATGTACCCTGATTTAACACATATTGACCAATGGAGTCGTTCAGGCAGATATAGATAACCTTGACCCCATTAAACTACAATTCAAAAACCATTTCAGAATTTGTGTTTGTCATGGACCATTGAAATTGACGTCCTTCTGTAATGTAATGAGCAGAATGTCATCTGTCCGGTAGATGGGGCTGTTCAGCTAAAACCAGTTTAGTCCATTGAAGTTATAAGATTTCATCGAACCGGGCGGTCAATGCTGTGTTTCCACTGTCGGACCAGCGCTACTCTAAAAAACAGTAGCTACCGGTGTTCTGTCGATTTACGGCACTTCTTTATTTCCACTTCAGGCACTGAATGCAGCATCATCATAGACTGTATATGAACAAAACCGTTCTGTGCACAAAACCAACAAATGTAAAGTGTGTTTAATGTAAGCCAACAAATTATAACAAACCATCAGTGTCTATAATAAATAATATTATTATTGCCACAGTAAATGCTTATTTGCGATTTTTCTCGTGACAAGCTAGTTAATTTATCAGACAATTTTTTTTTTTTTTTTCTACAGCGGGGAGAACTTGTCATAAAGTTAGCGACAACAAGGCCCACCCATGGCTCATTAAATTGCATTTATTTGATTTATATGGTGATTGTCAAATTATGAATTGTTTAAGAATAAAAATAACTTATATTAAAAATACTATTTAAAATGTGTCATTTAAAAATGATATTGTTTTACAACAGTTTAGGCCCCGCACCTCTCTTCCTTTGGATATCAATGAAACTGACATGGATGTACAAAAATATTGTTCATGTAGGCTTGGGGTTGATAAAAAGATTTTTATCTTGGAAGAAGTCACTCATTTTAACAAAAATACAGTAGTAAACAAATTGTGAAATATTACTAAAAAATGTAAATATCTATTTTCTATTTTAATTAAAATGTAATCTATCCCAGTCTTCAGTGTCAGAAAGCTCAAAAGAACAGCACTTATTTTAAATGTGAATGTCTTTACCGTTACTTGTAATGATTTTTTATGTATCTTTTCTGAATAAAGGAATTTATTTTTAACTGTAGTGTACATTTGCATGTCTTATTTATTTATTTTGTATAAGTGAACCCAACTTGTTTGTCTCCTTGCATCAGCCTGGCTGGCATCCTCAGTCTTCAATGAGTCCACTGCGAGGGTCCGTGACGTGCATACTGACTGAGACACAAACAAACCCCACCGGCTCAGCTTACCATTTAAAATGAGCTCTTTGTGCTTTTAACACTGTGGCTTATAAATGAGAGGACATGGACACAAATCCGTGAACCGTGGTCTTTTGACTGTCCTGTGATGCTTTTATCACACTCTTCCTTTCTGTCTGTGGTTCTCTCTCTCTCTCTCTCTCTCCCCGTGCAGCATCCAGAGCCATTTTGCGTTAGGCTGAAGAAGCACTGTCTCTCAGCGCATTCCCACATCTATTAACCCTCCATCAGCTTCCTGACGCACCACTGCGTACCAGGCCCTGCAAAACCAGACTCCCTCAGTCTGATGGTCTTGCCAGGGGGGGCTCCACCTGCATTGATGTTGCTGAGCTGGGGAGAGGCTGAGAGCCTATAGGAAAACACATAACAACTGGGTGAGGAAGAAGAAGACGGTGGATGAACGCAGACTTGATGGAATAGCCCACCGCTGTCCGCGATCCCGACAGGATATTATCGTCAGGAATCAGTATGTGAGATCTTGATTATTGTTTGTGTGATTTGTGGGTTTTTAAACCATTGTTTTTCATGTCTCTTATGAGAATAAGGAGGGTGGTGCACTCTGTTCCCTTGTGGTCCTGTTCCGAAAGCCACATTGAGGCTGTTGGAATAGAAAAGGGTAAAACAAAAAATGGAAAAGATCTTGAAGGAGATGGTTATTGTTTATTCAGTAATCAGTCATTTACACGCATTGTCTGAGACTAGCCATGGTGCTGAAGGATGCTGTTTATGTGTGCAGGGTGAGGCTATGTCATGAGATCTGGGCCTTTTCCATAACGGTTTATGTTTTTATTTGTAAACCCAGAAAGATTAAACCGACAAATATGCTACTGAGAGAAAAGACGAATATATGGAGTTTTTTTATTTAATTAGAAGCGTTGAGGGTGAATGCAGTTCGCACCAATATTTGCGGACCAGGACACGATTTATTTATTTAGCTAATATAAGAAATTAGAAATGAAATTCTGTATGTTTGACTGTATTCTGCGCTGTACTAAAGACTCGGACAAAATATTGCCATAACAGACACGTCACACGTTACCACCTCAAGTCTACAATGACGCGTTAGCCTACGCTGAAACGCTTATATAGTGTTATATAGTTATATAGTGTTAATTAGACGATGATGATGTCGGTTATAATCGTGTAGGTAATTTTTTTGATTATACTTGGAGCGCGTTTATGTCGCGTCGCTCGCAGTGCATGGGGTGTTGCATCTCAGCATCTACGCAGACGCAACTCTAAATATAAACAGATGGGGTACATGTTTATATATGATGTGATAACCTTGTTTTGTATAACTGGTTAGCTTAATTACATTTTAAACGGCTTCATTGGGTTTGTTTTGGCGGCTGGGCTGAAGCTGACGCAAATGTGCGTCCATCACAGCTGCTTCATGACTGTATGGATGACGGTCACAGCAGCCATTTTCAGCAGAATGTAAGGGATATGTGATTAATAACATTTGCTCCATATTGTGTACAAACATAACCATGATTTTCTGCTCGAAGGAGGGTAGCTACTTATAGCCCAGTTTTATTTGGATAGTGTATGGACAAATGCTGTCCAAATTCACCCACAACTTGTTATTAATAGCCACATTCTATTTTTAGTTATTAATATTTCACTATGGGTGGGTATCACATTAAGGGGGAAAATAATCAAAGTATAAATTAATAGGACAATTTTCAATATTAAATGTTGCAATAAATAGCCTATATATGTTATCTTTTTTCCAAATTATTTCTACAGTAAATCATTGATATTCCTCATGGCACCTTAAGTGAATTTGTTGATATGCTTTTTAGAAAGGAATAAACTAGGAAAATTTTTCTCATCATGATTTGGTAATTTGCAGTATCAAAGAAATGACATAAAACTCAACCCACTTCCATTTTATATATATATATATATATATATATATATATATATATATATATAAAAATTCAGTCTTTTAATTGGATTACTATATCCACTGTTGGACAGTTATTACATGGGTTATGTTGGACATCGTAATCTTTTGTTCAGAGTTGTTGAAATGAAATGTCCCAGAGTTTATTTTTATGATGTTATGATAATTGCATACAGTTCAATTCCCATGTTTATAAATAATCACAAACAATGTATGGTTATAACCCATATAATATAATGAAACATTATTTTTTACAAATAATCCCAGGGGGCATGAGAATTTAAATGTACTTATTAATTTACTTATACAATTACCTTGCTTTATTGTAATCTGTGATATGGATTTAGTAAGTACTGTATATTAAAAACAAGAAAATCTGTAATTTTTTAATTGTTGCAGTGTTTCCAACAGTTTTCTGATATAGTGTCTGCTTTTGAATCGATTATAAGAGCTCTTAATTTGATATATGTGAAGATAGCTACAATACGAGTAGCTTTAGTGTCTGCATGCCTTGAATAGGCCTGAATTTTACTCTCGGATTCTGATTTGAACAAGCTGTTTGTTTGTTCTTTTATTAAATCTGCATATGAATCCTAAACCTGAATCCTAAAAATCCTAAGTCTGTTTCGCTACATATAGTTTTTCAAGTTCACATAGCCATATCTGATGTACAGTAATCTACTGAATGAAAAGTCCTGAAAAGTCCAACTGAATAAAAGTCCTGATGAGTCATGTTTTGGATCTCAGAGAACTCCATTACCTAAATGAGAATATCATGGTGTAATTTAGCCAATACAATACTGAACAGATTTATGGGGATTTTCTTTAATTATCTCTTCAAGTGAATTGCTAAGGTACTAAATCTAAAGAGTATGCCTTAACCCATTTCTAGTCTTGTTTTGCAAAAGAAGAGTTGACTTTTGACGAAACATGGTGTTTTTTTGTTATTCTAATTGCCTAATTGTATCTTTACTGTACTCTTAATTCTATAGTGAAGTAAAATAACATCTATTCTTTTGCTATTCCAGCACATACAGTGGCATGTCTGCGTTTCTTTCTACAGGTGGCAGGTGGCCTCTGATTCCTGGCTGGGCTTCGTCCCATCAGATCCTGTGCAGTAGCAGAGTTCCAGCACGCAGACACCATGGCAGGTGCCTCGGTCAAAGTAGCCGTCAGGGTCCGTCCCTTCAATTCACGAGAGATCGGAAAAGAGAGCAAGTGTATCATCCAAATGACAGGCAACACTACCAGTGAGTGTTCTTTCAAAACACATATTTTCACTCGCTGTCAATGTTGATTTAAACTCATCTGAGTAAAAGTTGTTTGTCACTGTGCTGTATGAATAATTTATGACTAATGAAATATTTATTCATGGTCTCTCATCAGCACCACCATGAGAGGAAATAATAGTGCATCTGTAGGCTTGCAGTTTTGAAAATGTCAAAAGGGTCATACTTTAGTTTTCTGTAAAGGTTTTCTTTTAAATTGGTGAGGTCTGCAGCCTGTCACCACCTGACCACCTGTTTGTTGACTTCAAATTTACTGAACATTAGTTCAAATTTTTTTTTTTCAGAAGGCAAACTATAAAAATGCTGTGAAATATTGTTGCATTTATCCATCAAGACAAAAATATGAGAGACTTAGAGATGCAATGTGGTTCATCTGTTAAATGTTTCTCTCTATTATGCAAGAAAAATAGCAAAATAATTTCATTGTCACAACAAAATTTTTTATAATACATATATTTTAATAAAAATCATGGGAAAACATGGATGGTAAAAATATTTATCACTGGTACATGTTCATTTCACATGCCTTTAGGAAAAGACTTGGACATGTTCAGAAACAAGGTCCACTTCATGCCAAGAACTCTGTGGTATTTCAAGGCCCCATTTCTAGAGCAGCTCCAAAAACTGCCCTGTTGTTCTGCCTGCAGCGTGAGTGCATGGGAAAACAGAGTCAGCTGATGCAGAGTGTGAGGTCACACACACTGCATGGCTTTGTGCTGGTGAAAGGATGCAGGAGGATTCATGATCTCATTCCCAGAACCCCAGGGATGGCATGATTCATGCTTCCTTAGACTCATCTGTCCTGAAACATGCCAACATACACGTATAGTGACAGTGCAGAAAATGCTGTTATGATGACTATATTGAGATGATATTTTTGTCTTTTTGAACATGGCTTTTGTGGATAAATAAACTAGGTCTTCATTTAATTTATATAAATAAATTAAATTACAATTACAATTTATAATTAAGTATAATTAATTTGTTTATTTAGAGAATAGCCTGCTAGAGTATGACTGTTTTTTTTCTTATCTTATGATGAAAAATACAGTAGTACTATAATATTGTGAGATGTTATTTTAATCTAACTAAACTGCTTTCTGTTTTAGTATATTTTATATAAATATAAATCTAATTTATTCCTGTGGTGGCAAAGCTGAATTTTCAGCAGAGTAATTCAATATGAAATGATCCTTTAAAAATCATTTTAATTTGCTGATTTGATGCCCAAGAAACATTCATTATTATTATCATCAACATTCTATGTTTTTCTTTTAAGTTCAAAAGAACATAATTTACTTTTTAAAAGAAATTGGTTGTACTATTATAAATACCCTCACTGTCATTTTTGTAATCTTCCTAAACCCCAAGTTTTGAACGGCTATGAATACATAAATAGTGAAGTTCCTTTGACCTCATCATGAGTTTTTTAGTGTCATCTTTTGCCAGACTTCAGATCTGAGTGTGATTGAAATTAAATGAGGAGTCTGGAAAGAGTTTTACTTAGTTTGTTGTTTTCTCCATTATATTTATTCTCTTTGTTTTCTAGCAATTATGAACCCGAAACTGCCAAAGGAGAGCAAGAGCTTCAACTTTGACTATTCCTATTGGTCACACACAACGGTGAGTTTCTTCATATTAACTGCCAAATCTGCCTCTTACACAACTCCCTGCTGCTATTTTTAATTATAAATGTTACTGAGACATTTATGGTTATTAACTTTTTTTACTTTGTGCATTTCTGTCTTCAACAGCCAGAAGATGTGAATTATGCATGCCAAAAGCAGGTTTATAAAGACATAGGGGAGGAAATGCTACTGCATGCTTTCGAGGGATATAACGTCTGCATCTTTGCCTATGGACAAACTGGGGCCGGAAAGTCATATACCATGATGGGCAAGCAAGAGAAAGACCAAGAGGGCATCATCCCACTGGTAGTACACTATAATACCATCTGAAATTGACATTATCGCTGTCTTTGATATTGTAGCAAATACTGAAGCTTAGATGCTGCAGGGTTTAAACTAACACATTCGTAATGCTGAATCTATCTGTGACAGCTGTGTGAGGACCTGTTTACCAAGATCAGTGACAATAATGACAACAGCATGTCATACTCGGTTGAGGTAAGAGCAGCACCTGCATCATAAATTGCATTTTTACCATAGAATCATTATAGCATGATAAAATGTTGTTGTTTTTTCAGGTCAGTTACATGGAGATCTACTGTGAGCGTGTGCGGGACCTTCTGAACCCAAAGAACAAAGGGAATCTGCGTGTGCGAGAGCATCCTCTGATGGGACCGTATGTGGAGGACCTATCAAAACTGGCCGTTACTTCCTACAGTGACATACAGGACCTGATGGACTCTGGAAACAAAGCAAGGTGACACAAATTTGAGTATAGATTACACTACCATTTTAAATGTTTGGGGTTGTTAAGATTTTTTAAAAGTTTAGAATGTCTCTTATGCTTTTCTATGCTACTTATATTTTATTCAACTAAGAATTACAATGGTGTTTATAGAATTCCTTGATGTGTAGAAAGTTCAAAAGAACAGCATTTATTTGAAACAGAAATCTTTTGTAACATTATAAACATTATAAACTTTTTTACTTTTAATAAATTTAATGTGTCCTTACCGAGCGGCAACCTCGTGCACTCTTTCGTGAAGCCAATAAGGAAGTGACAAAAACTGCAATTCATCGACTGACCGCTTGAGGCTGGCTGCAAAAGGGAGTCAGTCCCATAGACTCCCCATGTTAAAATGCCCAGCTTTACAGCAGAAATAAACATGTTAACAGCCTGGTTCAAAAAATTATTTTGGTCTATATTGCTAATTTTGCCCTTCATGACAACTGTGAGGGGGGTGATTTTTTTTTAAACTCATCCTTTTAAATTATATTAAGACTTAAAGTTCTGCATAATTAAGGGCGTGGCCACTTGAGTGACAGGTGGATTGCCGCTGCTGACAATGCCGTCGCGCTAGGTGGGTGTGGCTTCAGCAATCAGCTCCCGCCTTTTTGCCCATTTTCGATTATCCGGGAGAGTCGCCTGGTGACGCGCTGCCAAGATGGCGATGGCCTGCTCTGCACACTTTGAGCTTCAAAACCGCTATTGAGGAGTCTATGAGTGACGTCACGGACACTAGGTCCATATTTTTTTACAGTCTATAGTCCTTAAAAAAAAAAGGTTTGAATTTCTTAAAAAAAAAAAAAAAATACTGACCCCACACTTTTGCACAACAGTGTATATATCTCTGCACATCATTTTGAGCGAATGAAAATTGTGGGAAAATTGTATTCATCTAAAATGAAGCATAAATTCTTACTTTTTGGATAAGATAATCTATGTATGTAAATGAAATTCAATTATTCACCACTGCATCGCTTTTCTGTTATCAGGACTGTGGCGGCCACCAACATGAATGAGACCAGCAGCCGCTCCCATGCTGTGTTCAACATCATCTTCACACAGAAACGACATGATAGTGAAACAGAAAACACGTCTGAAAAGGTACTGCATCCTCTCCTTCAGCCTTTCTCACCAGGTCTTCACATATTATGGCAAAGTTAACGTGACTGCCTCTTCAGAAATAGACTATAATGCAAAAGTAGGTGATACTCTGCATTTCAAGCATCACTGATGGATGTTGGCAGTTTGAGGCTGAAGTTGCTGGTTTGTGCTGTAGAGTGCTTCACCGTTCTTAGACAAAACATTTCCATTTGCAAACAGGTCAGCAAAATCAGCTTGGTAGACTTGGCAGGGAGTGAGAGGGCTGATTCTACTGGAGCTAAAGGCACTAGACTCAAGGTGGGTCACTTTGAGTTCAACATCTTCAGTTTTCATTTGTCTTTTCAGATGAATGCATCTTATAAATGTGCCTGCTTTGTCGTTTTTCTAGGAGGGAGCCAATATCAACAAATCTTTGACAACACTAGGCAAAGTTATCTCGGGTCTGGCTGAGATGGTAAGACTCCCGTTAGTTTACAAATAAAAGTTCTTAAAGGAAAAGTCCAAAAATGGTAATCATTAAACAAATATTGTTGTTTTGTAGGACTGTGCACCAAACAAGGTAAGGATCGGTTTAATTTGTCTTTAATTATCAAGCATTTATAGCTTTGACAATTGACGCATTCTCCTTACAGAACAAGAAGAAGAAGAAAGTGGAGAGCTTTATTCCATACAGAGATTCAGTTCTGACATGGCTGCTGAGAGAAAACCTCGGTATGAGGCTTTATGGACCATGCACATACAGTACTTTCTTAAAAATTATAACTGCTCTCCAGCACATAACGAAATGCATATTGCAGCCAATGTGGTCAGTTTACCTGTGGCATGGTCCCAAGACATTAAAAAGATTCCTGAAGGTTACAATGTTTTTCATTTATCAGGAGGAAACTCGCGCACTGCTATGGTAGCAGCTCTAAGCCCTGCTGACATTAACTATGATGAGACCCTCAGCACGCTCAGGTAAGAACCACCTATTTCCATAAAGGCATTACTGTATTTTAGACTAATAACCTAGAATCGTGTAACATTAAAAACTGTTTTTGTTTGGTAATGGCTATGCATTAGCTATGAAGAATTGATCTATGTTTTTAGATGTTATTAGCCTCAGCAGGTAATGTTCTGTATGCTGAAAGTTTTGGCACATTCTGAAACCGTTTTGGATAGTTAGTAGCAATATCACTGTCACAGGTATGCTGACCGAGCCAAGCAGATCCGCTGCAACGCCGTCATCAATGAAGACCCCAACAACCGCCTGGTGCGTGAGCTGAAGGACGAGGTGGCACGTCTGAAGGACCTGCTCTATGCTCAGGGTCTTGGAGACATCATTGAGAGTGAGTCACCTGATACGATTCAAACTGAGCATCTACAATGTTTCACTCTACTTAAAATGACAGATTTCCTCTCAGATTCAAATGCTGCCAGGCGATATTATGAGTAAAGCAGCTCTAGGAATGTGTCTGAAGGATTTGTCTTCTCTCCCTGTTTTTCTCAGCATATCGGGCACAGGCTCCTGGGATATCTGCTCTCAAATGTGTGTATTTTGGCACCCTAAAGGCTTCACAGCTAATGATAAACCAGGGGTCGGCAACTTTTTTATTTTTTCTTAACATGAAATGTAGTTTTTTATTTACAGTATATTACAAAACCTAAAAATTCAAAAGCAGTGCCAAAGTGTGTCACCCATGCAGCACTGTGAACAAGACTGTAACTCACAGGACACACATTTATTTGGGTGTCTCACTATTGCACTATTGCATTTGCATTTTTTAGTTTGCTCTGCGCTGTCTGATACATAATTATTTATTTTTTATTTTTCAATGCACTTGTTCACGCCACATGCCAACATTTACTCTCCAGAGCATATTTTTTACTCTTATTTGCTTGATGAGTGTTCATTTTTGCAATCTAACCTCAACATTTTATAATAAATAGTTTAAGTATATTACAATCATATAACAATCATACAGTAAATCCTCTGTCCTTTTTATATGTGTGCCAGTATTGACCCTTTCTAATGCTGCCGACCCCTGCGATGGCCAAAGCAGGAATCTCTGGACCACCAAAGTCCATGCTGTGCAGTTTCAACTAATCAGTTTAAATAAAACGAGTTAATCTGACGGGGAACACAATTATTGGACACCGCTGCTCTGATGGTCCAAAGGCACTCTAGAGGTTTTGCTTGGGATTTGCCTCTACGTGAAGCGCAGGCATGTGGTCATCTATGCGGTCTGTGTAGTCACAGATCAGTATTACATTGAGTGTTCAGTTCATCTCCATGCTCATTATCTCAAGCATGGTTCAATGAATTTGAGGCATGATGGAAAAATACATTAATGATCATTTTTGATGTTCTGATTTACTTGAAAAATCAAACACACTACAGTGTCTGAAGTCCTCAAATTGATGTCCTCTACCCTGCGCCCCTGCAGCTTTATAACCTTTTTGATTCGCTTTTCAACTTTATGTTTGACACGTTCTACTCTTCCTCCTTCCCCTTCTTTTCTGTTTCCATGGTTTTCCTTTTCTCTCTTACCACAACTTTATCCTTTGACTCTCCAACCTGTTCCCACGTGTTGCCCAGACTTGTCCAGTTACAAGACTAATCTCAATAGCATCCAGGCTGTCAATCAAAGGGGTGATCTCTCCACAGTGACCAATGCCATGACAGGGATGAGTCCCTCGCCCTCCCTCTCTGCCCTGTCCAGCCGAGCTGGCTCCATCAGCAGCCTGCATGACCGGATCATGTTCAGCCCAGGTAGCGAGGAAGCCATTGAGAGGCTGAAGGTGAGAGAGAAGCTGATGGGATGGCTGGATAGATGGTGTGATAAATGAATAAGGCCCAGTGCTGATTGTCTTAATGTCTTAATGTCTGACCTCTTTTCCAACTAGGAAACTGAGAAGATAATCGCAGAACTCAATGAAACTTGGGAAGAGAAGCTTCGTCGCACCGAGGCAATTCGAATGGAAAGGTTGGAGACCTCTGAGAGATTTTATCTTGAAATGTGTCTAAATTCAAGTTTTGTATTCCATGTGTAAAAAAAATAAATAAATACAAATCTTCTATTTTCACCAGGGAGGCACTTTTGGCTGAAATGGGTGTGGCGATGAGGGAAGATGGAGGAACCGTTGGAGTCTTTTCACCAAAGAAGGTTAGAAGATCATATGTGCTTTCTAAAAGGAAGCTAGCCTCGTCTTATGCTTCAATCAGCACTTCCTTATGATTTGACTTTCAGACATCTCACCTGGTCAACCTCAATGAAGATCCACTGATGTCTGAATGCTTGTTGTACTACATTAAAGATGGAATCACAAAGTAAGAGTGTTGTTTATTTACACCCAGTATTTTCAGTCATGGACCACTGGGGGGTCCACAAAGACATTGCAGGGTGTGTGTTAGTTAACATGAATTAACAATGAACACTACTTTGCATTAAAGACTACAGCATTTATTAATGCTGATCTCAACATTTTCTAATAGATTTAAGATCAAAAGTTGTATCTGTTAACATTAGTCATGCACTGTGACTTTATTGTAAAGTGATATACAAATAAAAAAATAAACATTTCTAACTACATGACTAACCATTAAAGGTGCTGTAGGGAACTTTTGTAAAAAATTTTTTTTACATATTTATTAAACCTGTCATTATGTCCTGACAGTAGAATATGAGACAGATAATCTGTGAAAAAAATCAAGCTCCTCTGGCTCCTCCCAGTGGTCCTATTGCCATTTGCAGAAACTCCATCGCTCCCGGGAAAAAACAACCAATCAGAGCTGCGGTCCGTAACTTTGTTTGTGTTCAAAATGTAGAAAAAATGTATATAATAAGTGAGTACACCATGAATCCATTTTCCAAACCGTGTTTTTGGCTTGTCCTGAATCACTAGGGTGCACCTATAATAAGTGTTTATATTCAGACTTTTAGATTGCTTCGGGGGTACCGTGGCGGAGTAACCCAGTACCTTTGTGATTCTTCATAGACATAAACAGAGAGAAGTAGTTCCGGTGTTCTTCCGCAAGACGCAAGCAGTTCTGTTTATTAACCGCTAGAGCGTCAAAAGTTCCCTACTGCAGCTTTAACTAATGATCTAACTCATGTTAAAAATAACTAATGAACAAAAACCTTTAACTAATGTTAAAAATAATACACAAAAATTGTTGGCCAAAAAAAAAAACAGTACATTTTTGTTAAATTTTTCCTATTTTTTCCCTTTTATTCTGACATATGGCCTCCATGTTTTCCTGCAGGGTCGGCCGGGAGGATGCCAGCAGTCGCCAGGATATTGTCTTGAGCGGCCACTTCATTGAAGACGAACACTGTATCTTTACAAGTAGCACAAATGCCTCAGGAGAGGGTACGGTGGTCCTGGAGCCCTGTGAGGGAGCAGAGACTTACGTTAATGGGAAGAGAGTGACAGAACCCACTGTTCTCAGATCAGGTAACTGCTTCAGTTTCTAGGCACAAACATGGCCAGTCTATTGAACAACTTTTATTTGTTTTTTTGGTCTCTGTAAGATGTTTTGACCCTGTCTTTTATCTATCTATCTTAGGTAACCGTATCATTATGGGCAAGAGCCACGTGTTCCGCTTCAATGACCCTGAGCAAGCACGGCTAGAGAGGGAGAGAACCCCATGTGCAGACACACCTGTGGAGCCAGTGGACTGGGCCTTTGCCCAGAGAGAACTACTGGAAAAACAAGGCATTGATATGAAACAAGAGATGGAGCAAAGGTACATATATCGCATATCAAATCTAGATAGGTGGAGCTGGAGGAGGTGGAGGGTTTCAGCTATGATAACATGCTCCATGACCACCTACAGTGAACCCTGAACCAGACTAAATGTTAAATGTTGACCAAGATAGAGTTTCGTGACTGATCTAGATATTTAAACCACTCTGAGAATCAGATCAGCTGGCTAAAACCACCAAATCAACCAGCTTATAATTAGTATCAGCTCCAATATCTAGTTTTTGTGGCTTTACTCTGAGGCCCACATCATTTACAGGTTACAGGAGCTAGAAGACCAGTACCGCAAGGAGAGAGAAGAAGCAAGCAACCTTCTGGAACAACAGAGACTAGTAAGTCATTTTAGACTATTAAGAGCTTAATTTTTCCTTAAGAGGGAGAAACTGGAAGAATCTGTCAATAAAATTCAAATTTAACATAGATTTTTCATTTAGGACTATGAGAGTAAGCTGGAAGCTCTTCAGAGGCAGGTCAACTCAAGATATTACCCAGAAACTACAGAGGAAGAGGAGGAACCTGAAGAGGAAGGTGGGTAATACAGTTTAAACCACATAGGTACTGTATGATCTGAGCCATATCATGTGCATAATCAAATTAGCATATGATTTCATGTTCTGAAAACGTGTTGTAAGTGCTTAGTTGTTTCTGAGACATCTCATGGTTCATATTTTGGTCCTGTAGTGCCGTGGACAAAGCGAGAGACAGAACTGGCCCTCTGGGGTTTCCGGAAATGGCGATTCTATCAGTTCACCTCTCTCAGAGACTTGCTCTGGGGAAATGCAATTTTCCTCAAGGAGGCTAATGCCATTAGTGTGGAGCTAAAGAAAAAGGTACACTGAAATGATTTTAGGTCAGCTTAATGAAAAAAAAAGTTCATTTAGGTATAAATGGATACAAATCTAATAATTGTTCCCTTTTTACTTTGCAGGTTCAATTTCAGTTTGTACTACTAACGGACACACTGTACTCCCCACTGCCCCCTGACCTCTTGCCCCCTAGCATAGCCAAAGATAGGGAGAAAAGGCAGTTCCCACGCACCATTGTGGCAGTAGAGGTTCAGGACCAGAAAAATGGTGCCACACACTACTGGACACTGGACAAACTCAGGTACAGTGAGATTAAACATACACAATATGCACAAAATGCCCACAAGAGGAGTCTAGCCCTTAAGTTATGCATGACGAGTTATAACTCAGCTATTTTCAAAATGGTGTTACTTTTCCGATAAAATGCTTATTTTTTACACCAGAAATGATGTAACATAAGAAATGCTGCATCAGTGTCATATGAATGTCTGTCTCATATGTTGCATTGGGAAGTCTGATCAATATTAGTGAATTGTTAGGTCAGACAGATAATGTAAATAAATGATTCACCAACCAATTCAACCCAACATAATTTTGCCGTTTAAATTATATACTAAAAAGAGATTGTCCTATTAAAAATCATGGTTACATGCATTTTGTTTGTAGTTACTGTAGTAGTGTCTAATTAATGTTTTAACTGAGTAGCTTGGCTATAGTTGAACTATTTTAAATTATGATGAATATGTAGCTTGTTTACACCTTCAACACTAATTAAAAAAATGTAAAGGGGATTAATTCAGATACTATAAAATGAACAAGTATTTTCTACACTATCAATGCTTATGCCCTTGAATAATGGCCAAATAGACTTAAATTGATGTCACAGTCATGACTATTTGGTATTTGGTACATTATTATTCTAAAGAGACAAAAATTTGGATGCACTATGTGTAGAATTAATCATAATGAATTTTAGCCGCCTTTTCCTTTTTGGTTTATGTTTAAAAAGTGAGCATATAAATGGAACATCACAGAGTATGCTTTGCTTATGCATCACTGTTGTCCCAGCAGACAAAGACTGGATCTGATGAGAGAAATGTATGACCGAGCAGCAGAGGTGCCCAGTAATGCAGTCGAGGACTGTGAACATATGATGTCCGGCGGTGACCCCTTCTATGACCGCTTTCCATGGTTCCGTCTGGTTGGTCGGTGAGTAATTGATCAGTCAAATTTTTTTGCTTTAAAGTGCTGAGTGGATGCCGGTATTCCCACTGTACATGACTGGAAACAGTGTGTGCGTGTGTGGTGTTGTACTAACCCAGTTCCCGTGTTTTCGGGTGCACCAGCACTCCCATTCTCAACACGTGCATGAGCAAGCGCATGAGTGACCTTACCCTCTCCCCCACCCTCTCCGACCCCGACTCTGACATAACCGAGCTCGCTGATGAGCGGCATTATGGGAAAGTCAAGGTGGAGGAGGAGGAGTTGGATGACCCGGATGATGAGATCTTTATGGAGGACCCTGGCTCAGAGCTTGGGAGAGAGGAGGATGGTGTGGGGGAGGACTCCCCATGTGTCAGCGATGGCAAGGACCCCTTTTACGACCGCTGGCCTCTGTTCAGTTTAGTGGGAAGGTTGGTGAGGTTTCAGGAGCATGCTGTCAGAGGAAACTAGCTCTTTCACACTGAGTCACAGACAACAGGGTCTGTTACTAGAACTTCCTAACTGAACACAAAATAAATAAACATGACAGACGGAGAGAGAAAATATATTGGAAAGATAAAGATAATTTTGGTCAGTTCTTCAATGTATTTTAATGTTTTCAGGTAAAACAGGTAAAAATGTAATTCTTGCTAAACAAACATTAATGCCATATTTTTTCTTCTGGTGTTCTACATTATAAAGTCATTTTCACGGATTTTCTTGGCATTTATTATTATTAATTAGTATAAGAATTATTTGGATCTTATTTTTTTTTATATATACTTTTTTATGCTATTCTATTATGTCAATGTAAATACAGTTAAATAAAATATAATAAATGTAGTACATTTATAATAATAATAATAAAAAAAAATAAAATAAATTATTTTAATTTAAACAATACATTTTGAAGCTGTTCTGTTATGTCAACACAAATATAATAAAATACATTTAACATTAATAATGATAACCACTTCAAATTTAATAAACAAACAAGCAAACAAACAAATAAATAAAAATGTTGATGCCTTATGCCAATGTAAACATAATAAAGTATAAAACAATATATAGTTTATGTATTAATAACAACAACAACAACAACAACCCACATTTCGATTTTAATTATAAATGCGTATATGAATAAAGAATGATGGTATTAAAATGTCAATGTAAATATAATAAATAAAATATATTTTTAAAAATATATTTCTTTATGGTCTGTCATACAAGATTTGACTTTGAACATGTGAAAATCTTCACCTGATCTGAAGGCAGTTTTAATGTCTCTTTCTGCATGTTTCACATGTGTTTTACTTCTAAGACAACGAAGCGTTTACCCTTTTTTCTTATGGATTGATAATCTTATATTGTTGCATACAGTGTTGAAATGGACCATTTCAGTGGTATCTGAGGTTTTCAGTGACTGAATAAGAGGAAGCTGAACAAAATGAATAGTAATGTCAAGATTGTGAAACACAGTAAACCACTGGTGACAGATTCCTAATTGATGTTCATTTATACAGTACATAAGGCGGCTTTAGGCATTTGGAGGCATTTTAACATGTGGCTCTACAGGACAAATTAATAGTGTTGTGAATGCCAGTCATGTCAATTCTGCCATTTTGAAAGATGCAGCACTGTATGGCAACATAATACATTTTTGTCTGCTCTTTTCTGAAGTTAAATTAGCATCCTCTACAGAATTCTGTTGTTTCTGATTGGTATAAATCAGTGGATTTTTTTGTCTGAAAAGCTGCAGCGCTCAAGATGAAAGAGCTGGTTTCGACTACAGCAGTCTCAATCAGGCATGCCAGAGCTAAAATTTGTATCACAGTTTTGGATTGGCACCCACACTCTCACTTTCCTGCGCACATGCAAGATGCAAGATTTGTGACGTGTGTTGACTTTAATTTCTCTTTGATGGAGGTTAAATTCATGTATGTTTATTGTCTTTCAGTTTTTTGCTTTCCAGTTTGCATCTGGCCCAACAAGCCAAATTTTGAGTTTATTTTCTCACTAAACATTTTGTTTATCTGAGCATGCTATATTTGCGCCTCACCAATCTTGTCGAAAGCTCCTCCCCTCTGGCCATACCTGCTGCCACTCTTAAAGTCTGCCTGTCAAGCTTCATCCAGCAACAAATTGAGATCAAGAGGGCAGTTTTGAATTGAATGAATGAATTTGTACAAATCTGTCACCAAACTTAACTGCATTCAATGTCTTGTTTAGTTCAGGGATTTCATACACACATAATTGTGACATGGAATTATAATTAAACCGTCAATCAGTTACTGAAACTTCAATTAAAAGATTTACAGACAGATTTATGACAGTGCATTTCCCTATCTTCAGCTATGTTTAAGACTTGACAATTAGAGCAGTTAGTCAAAAGTTATAGTGTAAAGTAACTTGTGGTGCAGTTTTCCTCTATGCATGCTCTCGAAACACTTTCACCAACCCTCACAGAGACCAAAACCTTTGCTATCACCGCTTTCTGTATCATTTTATGAAAATGGAACCTCTGATAGAGTATTCACAGATGAACCACAGACTTTTTGGCTTTCGTTGGAGTAGCTTCTTGTTTCGTTGCTTGTTTTGTGTATAATGTTGTGTTGTCTAGTGGCAGTGTGGCTGAGTTGATCTTCACTGACATTTTTTCAATTTAAACTTTCCATTCATGTTAACACTCTTTCTTCTTTTTTCACCCCATCAACTGTCTACAATCCCTCTTCTTTCTTTGGCTCTCCTCCTTTTCCCCACATCCCTCCTTCTCCCATAGGGCATTTGTGTATCTGAGTAATCTGCTGTACCCTGTGCCATTAGTGCACCGTGTGGCCATTGTGAGTGAGAAAGGCGAGGTCAAGGGGTTCCTCCGTGTGGCAGTACAAGCCATATCAGGTAAGTTTATCTTCATGATGCTTTCACAAACCTATTTTGAGCAGATTCCAATTAGAAATTTAACTTAAGTATCATTTTACTTTTTTTAAAATAACAGTATAGGTGTACCACATGGCTCAGTATTCAGACCGATTATGTTTTCATATTTCATTGGTAAATTATTATAATAATTTTTTTAGGAATTAAATATGTACATTATGTACGTATATATGTACAGGTGCATCTCAATAAATAAGAATGTAATGTAAAAGGACATTTATTTCAGTAATTCAAATTGTGAAACTTGTGTAATAAATTTATTCAGTGCACACAGACTGAAATAGTTTAAGTCTTTGATTTATTTAATTGTGATGATTTTGTCTCACATTTACAAAAACCCACCAATTCACTATCTCAAGTAATTAGAATATGGTGACATGCCAATTAGCTGATCAGCTCAAAACACCTGCAAAAGTTTCCTGAGCCTTCAAAATGGTCTCTCAGTTTTGATCATTGGGAAGACTGCTGAACTGACAGTTGTCCAGAAGACAATCATTGACACCCTTCACAAGGAGGGAAAGACACAAACATTCATTGCCAAAGAAGCTGGCTGTTCACAGAGTGCTGTATCCAAGCATGTTAACATAAAGTTACAAGAAGGAAAAAGAGTGGAAGAAAAAAGATGCACAACTAAATGAGAGATCCGCAGCCTTATGAGGATAGTCAAGCAAAATCGATTCAAGAATTGGAGTGAACTTCACAATTATTGGACTGAGGCTGAGGTCAAGGCACACAGATGTGTTTCACAATTTGAGTTGATTTACTGAAATAAATTATCTTTTCCACAACATTCTAATTTATTGAGATGCACCTCTATGTATGTATGTATGTATTTATTTCCTTCTTTGCTCTGAACATATTTAGAATTGTTTTGTGTATGCACGCATAAATAGGATTAAATATTAAGTTGTTGCTATAATCTTTATTTTCTTGTCACAGCTGATGAAGAGGCTCCTGATTATGGCTCAGGTGTGAGACAATCAGGAACTGCCAAGATCTCATTTGAGGATCAACAGTTTGAAAAGGTTGGTTGTGTTACTCATTTAATGTAAATGATTCTGTTTTCTCTTGGCAAATTCATTCTAACAGTTATTATCTCTGAAGTGGAGTTTGGCTTTGGATTTTTAGTTATTAAATTGCTTTCATAGAAGTTCACAGAATAATTGTTTTTCTCTTTGCTTAGTTCCACACAGAATCATGCACCGGTGGGATGTCTCACACAAATACATCTCAAGAGGAGCTGCGCATCGTAGAAGGAGAAGGACAAAACTCAGAGATGGGCCTCAGTGCTGATGAGGTCAACAACAACACCTGTGAAGGTAAAATGTTTTTTTTTTTTTTTAACATTACTCTTGGACTCATTTATTTATTTTTAAGTGATTTTATGACGAATGTGTGTGTAATAAAAACAAAAACTCCTTGATCACGGGAAGAAGGAGTTGGGAACCTCTGGCGTAAAAACACTGGCTCTGATTGGCTACCATGAAACATATGACTCTGCCTTAGCCAATCATAATCGCTTATCTCATTATTAACCCACCTCCTCACTCGCTGTGTGAGCCAGGGGTGCGTTCGGATTACATAGTTTATTAAATCAATGCATAGTAACGCACCGCATTTAACGTCCAGTAAGGTTAACGGCGTTATAACGACGGGAAAAGTAATTAGTTAGATTACCCCGTTACTGAAAAAATGACGTCGTTACCTAACGCCGTTCTTTTAAACATCGTTATTCCAAACACTGCTCTCGGCCCTGCCCCACTCATCACAGTATACATGCCAGAACATAAAATAATATGCCCAATAATCATACTGTGATATTTTTACTGTTAAAGTAGAGTCAGACAGTATTTGTATTCTAATCTTAACTGTTTTCTCATGAATTGCTGCATGTAGTCTCCCCTGATGATCCTAGCAGTCCTCTGAAGGATGGTCTGGAATGTTCTCTTGATGTGACTCAGGAAAAATCTCTCCAGCACTTGAATATCGGCAGCAACTTCACCTTCAGGGTCACAGTGCTTCAGGCCTCCAGCATCTCTGCTGAGTATGCAGATATCTTCTGCCAGTTCAAGTGAGTAGATGTATCACATCCATAGATTTATCAGGATTTTTCAAAAAAGAAACTGTGCTGTACATCTGACAGACTTTAGGGTTTGAAAGGCAAATACTTTTGCACTTTACTTACACATTTCAGACACAGTTGTTTAGACAAAAAAAAAAAAAATGCTGCCAATTTTTTTGAAAGTTGACACTCAAAAACAATGCACCCCCTCAGTCTGAATGATGCTTCTGCAAACACTCATCCAGCATGCTCATAAGACATCTGATGCAATGTCATCTCAGCTGTCCTGTGTCTTTTTCCAGCTTTATTCACAGGCATGACGAGGCATTTTCCACTGAGCCATTAAAGAATACAGGCCGAGGGCCTCCACTGGGATTCTACCATGTACAAAATGTAATCAAAATGTGTCATTTATTAATGAAGTAATTCAACCAATGTTGAGATGTTAGAAATAAATCAAACATAAACAATTTGTGTGGTTTGCTACTATTGCAGATAACTGTGGAAGTCACCAAGTCTTTTGTGGATTACATCAAGAGTCAGCCAATCGTTTTTGAGGTGTTCGGCCACTACCAGAAACAGCCTTTCCTTCCTCTCTGCAAGGACTTAATCAGGTGAGCAACTTTAGATTTTTATTATTATAATACGTTTTAGTCACCTAAAGTGTCAAATAAAATGTTCCCTCCCTCCCTATAGTTCCTTACGTCCAACAAGAAGGCAGTTCCCTAGAGTTATGCCTTTGTCAAAGCCAGGTAGGGTGATGTTTTGTCTTATTTCTTGACCAGTACATACAGTACTTGTGGTCTGTCTGTGTCTGAACTCTATCTCTGTCTCTCCCCAGTGCCTGCCACTAAACTAAACACGCTGACACGCTCCACTGCTGGCCCCTGTCACTGCAAATATGACCTTATGGCATTCTTTGAGATCTGTGAGCTGGAGGCCAACGGAGAGTGAGTATCTGATAAACACATTGTGGTTTATTCATTTAAGCCTATATGCATGGCAGGTTATTCCTATATAATGTAACCCTTTTATCTGTTTGTGTACTTTTTTAGCTACATCCCAGCTGTTGTTGATCACAGGGGTGCAATGCCCTGCCATGGTACATTCCTGTTGCACCAGGTAAACATGAATCCATCTTTCTGTCCCTACCGACCCCTTTAATGGTAGTACGGATGATAAGAGATCGTATTTCATTTACACCTCTTTTTAAAAGTTTATAACATTATAAATATCTTTACAGTCAATTTTTATTAATATTTCCTTGGTGAATAAAAGTATTCATTTCTGTCAAAAAAGTTTTTACAGACCCCAAGTTTTGAACATAATTTTTTTAGATTGAGATAAAAACGGGGGATTTTTCATATTTTCTGCAGGGCATCCAAAGGAGAATTACAGTGACTATTGCCCATGAAACCGGCAATGATATTGAGTGGAAGGAGGTTAAAGAGCTCGTCATAGGTTAGAAAAATGCTGTGCTATTTTTCTCTTTTAAAAAAAATGTTATCCATCACATTAAGCGCTACTGGCATAGAGGACAAACCGGGATGTTATGGTGAACGTTCAGGCAGAGTTACAGATGACACAGCATTTCTTTTGTTCTTTTTTTAGGGCGTATCCGTAACACACCCGAAGCAGATGAGACTATCATCGACCCCAACATCCTATCCCTCAACATCCTGTCTTCAAGCTACATACGACCATCTTATGATGACAGGTACACCACTGATCCTTCCTCCAGTACCTCTCAATAACACAATACCTTTACAAACTGTTTTTGCTATTTGAAATATGACTATTGTGCCATAATAAAATAGCAATGTTAGCAATAACAAAGTGTTTACATGAATTCTATTTATTCAAATGATTTGTATTATGCATATAAGGTCAATTAATTCATGTATATTAATCAATTACTCTAAATATGTGTGCTAACAACACTAAACATTTACATAGATGTATTTAAATGTAATTTTATTCTTAATATTCTAATAACTAAAATATGTTAACAATATTTTAATTCACTAACATGTTAATTTCTTTATTGTGTGCTGTCAGAGTGTCATTGGGAATTGACCATAGGTATGTTTTTTCCTGGAGCATACAGAATTTTCTATTTATGTATTGTAACCCACCTTATGTTTTCAAACTTGTACAAATTAATAAAAAATTTGCAACTTTTTAGGACATTTTACCGCTTTGAGGCCGCATGGGACAGCTCCATGCACAACTCCCTCCTGCTGAACCGTGTCACTCCATATGGAGAGAAAATTTACATCACTCTTTCTGCCTATCTTGAGGTGAGAAGGACCCTTTCAAACTAAATTGATCAGATTATGGCATTTAATCAATGTGGGAGATATTGGAATTAGTCAAATGAAGTATCAACACAAGTAAGAGTAAATTCAGGTTACACAGTCAGAAGTCTAGCTCTGAATTTGATTATGAGATGCTCAACTAATGTTGTTGTTGTAATGTTTAGATGGAGAACTGCACTCAACCCACTGTCATCACTAAGGACTTTTGCATGGTGTTCTACTCCAGAGATGCTAAACTTCCTGCGTCTCGCTCCATTCGAAACCTTTTCAGCACTGGTGCCTTCAGGCCCTCTGAGAGGTGAGGAAAGTTTGCTGGCCTCTTTTTGCAGTCAAGTAAATTGATTTTGAGTCAACCAATGCACCATTTCCAAGCTCTAATGCTCAAAATTTGACATCCAAAACTGTTTTTCATTTGGATTATCATTGTAATAGTGAAGTTAATTGGTCTTTTATGTCTCAGTAACCGTGTGACTGGAGTGTATGAATTAAGCCTCTGCCATTTGGCTGACATTGGAAGTCCTGGTAAGTTATGTACAAATTAAAATGTTCAAATTATCTTTCTATGATTTAACCCAGTTGTTTGATTTATTTTGTTGTTCTGCTGTGATGGTGCAGGTATGCAAAGGAGGCGCAGACGGGTGCTGGACACCTCAGTGGCGTATGTGCGCGGAGAGGAGAATCTTGCGGGTTGGAGGCCCCGCAGCGACAGCCTTATCCTGGACCACCAGTGGGAGCTGGAGAAACTTAGCCTCCTACAAGAGGTAAATATGGTCCATCTGAATGCTTAAGGGCTTTTAATTTTGGCTTTTTGTTTTCATTCAAGTAAATGACTGTGAGGTCTGTGTTTGCTTACAGGTAGAGAAGACCAGGCATTACCTGCTGCTGAGAGAGAAGCTGGAAGCATCTCTACTTCTGGGACAGGACTCTTTCTGTGGCAAAGACCTGATGGATTCACCAAAGGCCTCCAGCCCCGCGATCAACCCAGTAGTCAGTCTGTGTCTGGACAGTCCCAACGAGAGGCAGAGGGACCTGGCTGCCAAGGTGAATGTCTGCCTCTTTATAGTCACATAACATGACATTGATAGGCTATTCCCAGCAAGTCCAGTTTGACTAAACCAAACAAAAGTGTGTGTGTGTTTGTGTGTGTGTGTGTGTGTATAATGTTATGTTCAAAACAAAATTTCAATTGTATAATGTATATACATATTATTTTTTTTCTCACAAGTCTTATTTTTCACACAGTTGCTTCTCAGGTAGTTATAATGAATTTTTCATATTGTACCACAAGGCTCAGTATTCAGACCAATTATGTTTTCTTATTTATTTACTTAAACTCCATTCAAAACAAAATATTCAGATACCTCAAATAATTGTTTGCCGTACAACAATAAATAAATAAGACTGGCATTTCAATAGAAAAAAATAACAAAATCATTGCAATATATTAATTCAGATTCTGTGTAACGTTAATAGACACGTTTAGTTTTTCTAATAACATTGTTCATGTCCACATGTTAAAACTTGGTCCTGGTGAGATTAAGCCATACGTTTTTATTACTCTTAACTGTTCTTTTACTATATTGAAAACCACTACTCTGAAATGCTTAAAGTCTTAATGTCGTTGCTTTATGTATTTTATTCCTTTTTCCTCCATTCTTTTTCTCTTTTCAGTGTGTGCGACTGCTCATGCACACCTTCAACAGGCAGTACAGCCAGGTGAGCAGCAGTCTCAGTGAGAGCAAGGTGAGCCTTTACAGTGTCCATCCACACCTTGCCTCATTCTCTCCCTCATGCAGACCAGATATCTCTCTCTTTCGCTATCTCTTTTTCTTCTTAGGTCTCATTTAACATGTCTTTTTCCTTTAACCATTACAAAAAATAATCGTCATTTCACTTTCACTCTCATTCACTCATTTAGAGTAGAGCAGCATGAGTAGTGTAATAGATGCTTTAAGGGTAAGCATGGCATTGTCTGGAATATGATGAACGAGACACTTTTAATTTGTTTCCAGCTTTATCACCAGGTGGTGCTCTTTTTGTTTGTTTGTTTTTTTTTTAGCTATCAGAGATGTCAGCATCACTTTTAGGAGAAAGTTCTTCTTCCCATCTGAGCACTTTGACACCCTCCTCCACCTGCCCATCACTTGTGGACGGACACTATTGCAGTCCAGAGCTCAGGTTTGTGTATTTTCAACATAAAGTCCAGAAGTCTCATGCTGATCTGATCACAGTATGGCTAATACTAGTTCTCTGAGAAACAGCCTACACAGTCTCAGAACACCTCAAATACTTTACAACTAACATGACTTTCTTGTTCTGTGTGATTTTTCAGAGGCGCTGAAACAAACTCTGGTGCCTCTAGCCCTGATCTCGACCCCTTCAGCCCTATAGAGAGAAAACCCAGGAGCTGCACCTTCATCCCAAACATCCAGGAGATTCGCGTCAGGTAGCACCCCAAACAGTCTGTCTCGAATAATTTTCCTCCTTAACTCAATTTTAACATATAAAGTACACTGTGCAGGCAGGCAATAAAAAACTCCAACTTATTGGTGTATTTTATTGAAGTGTGTTGACAAATGTGTGAAATGATGTACACTTACATGAGAGTCATTGTTTTTACATGAGATCACATGACAAATACTGCTTCCTTTAACCTTTTCACATTTCCTGGTTTATTAGAAGCGGAAATAATCATAGTTGTAATGAATGAAAGCTACAACAAATATAATTCTTGCATGCCCTTTTGCTCCAAAAGCTAAAGAAGAAATCCACAATAGCATTTCTATGATTTTACCAAAGAGGAAAAAAAATATTGAAACAGTGATGTTGGTCAGAAGAGAGAAAGACGTCAAATTTGCCATTGCTACCTTAGCTGTTGTATTTGTCGTATTTTTCAGTATTTTGATGTCAAAGTCATATAACACAAAGTATAGTATACTATATGTACATGTATAAAAAAATGAAAATAAATTTACAATGTTTATAATGTGTGAAATATTGGACACTTTCGGTTGTAAAAATTATTTAAGTGACATGCATGGAAATACTTGTACAATTTAACTGATAACTGAAACACTTTACTTTTGTATAACATTGCATCCACATCACTAGGTGTCAGTATAACATTCAAGACCACTGTTGAAAAACTCCAATCCTTAAAACTTTAAACATCCTAATGTATCATGTTACTGATTGCCCTGTAAATAATATGGTATCTATGTAATCTATTTTTCCTGACTACAGCCCTATTGTGTCAAAGAAAGGCTGTCTACACTTTCTCGAGCCACACACCAGTGGCTGGGTGAAGCGTTACATTGTGGTGCGGCGGCCATATGTCTACCTGTACCGCAGTGAGAGAGACTGCGTGGAGAGAGCCATCATCAACCTGTCCTCTGCTCAAGTGGAGTACAGTGAAGATCAGCAGGTCATGCTGAGGGTGAGGCCATTTATTTATACCTCACAGAATGACATTATACCCATGATTACTGAGTAAAGAGTTCTGCTAGCCATAGCTGTCTACTGATTTTGTTAACCCATGTGATGTTTGGTTCCCAGGCTCCTAACACTTTTGCAGTGCGCACTGAACACCGCAACATTCTCCTCCAAGCAGCCAATGACAAAGAGATGCACGACTGGCTGTACGCATTCAACCCACTGCTGGCAGGAACTATCAGGTATTCACTATTCATTCAACAGTGCACTTACTTTAGGTCTTGAGAACCACTGCTGTAATGGTCATAATCAGTGATATCGCTACATTTCTCCTAATCTCTCTCTACCCACAGGTCTAAGCTTTCCAGACGAAAATCAAGACAGCTGAGGATGAGAAAGTGTTTTTCTCTGGCTGAAACCATAAACTGAAAGCTAGCAGGACGTTATGATGTAATTAGGTCATGTGATCATAAGTGCCCTATCCCCATGTCATCACAGCTGCCTCTTGCCTGCCCTTCCCAGCATTCCCCTCTCAGTCTGTCCATGCCGAACATAGACTGTGGGCTTGGCTTCACAGAGTATGTGTGTTTATGTGTGTGTGTGTCAGACCATATTTAATGTAAATTTACAACATGAAATATATTCAGAACCTCCCCTTAACATACCTTAAAGCTAGAATGGCAAAACAGCATCTTAAACACGGCCCTACTCTTAGTTCATTTGTGAATGCGACTCGGCGCTCCGTTTGTGTATGTGCTTCTGCAGAGTAGATGTCAAGTGCTTTTACCTGGGTTCAGTAGCAGCCTCTTGGTTTGGATTATTCTGCCATGATCATTGTGATTTTTGACGGGATGCAGGTCACCTTTCATGCAGTGGATGACAGAAGGTTTGCGATAGATTTTAGACTAAAAAAGAGGTAAATGTCCATTATTTAATCAAAAATCAGCACTGGAAAAGTACAAAGTGTCTAGCATACAGGTTTATTTTGTTTTTATTTTCAGCTGTAATGTCATTTTTACATTACATCTTTGTTTACTTATTTATTAAGTAAGTCTTTGTTTTATAAACATAATTTATTAAGAGTGTGCTACAAAAATAATAATTTTTATTTACCTAGGTTCATTTGCACAAGTGCTTCTGCTACTTAAGAGTATCAGCTTCTTTAATCTTTCTCTATTTACAACTTTTTATTTTTTTTTGCACAGGAAATTGGAGAGCTGTGGCGCTAAATGACCCGTTACTGATATACTGAATGAAAATACATCAGCGTGCATTAAATGAGGGAGATTTTATTTCGGTTACATCACATTTTTCAAATGTGACCCTTAACCACAAAACCAGTCTTAAGTCGCTGGGGTATATTTTAAGCAATAGCCAAAAAACATTGTATGAGTCAAAATTATCGTTTTTTCTTTTATGCCAAAGATCATTAGGATATCAAGTAAAGATTCAGTTCCATGAAGATATTTAGTAAATGTCCTACTGTAAATACATAACAAATTCATTGTTGATCAGTAATATGCATTGCAAAGAATTCATTTGGACAACTTTAAAGATGATTTTCTCAGTATTTTGATGTTTTTGTACCCTCAGATTCCACATTTTCAAATAGTTGTATCTTGGCCAAATATTGTCAGGTCCTAATAAACCATACATCAATAGAAAGCTTATTTATTCAGCTTCAGATGATGATGTATAAATCTCAATTCAAAAAAATAGACACTTAAGACTGGTTTTATGGTCCAGGGTCACAAATAATATTATGCAGAAGGTTACGTTTAAAATGCTGTATCTCAATTGCATAGTTCCTCATTTGTAACTGCTATGTTCAGCTCAATCCAGCCTTAAATGTTATAATATACTGAATATCTGTATTCAAACCTCTTACCTGGTGTTTCCTAGTGAAGCAGCAATAAGATCAAGTCTTATAAGAGAAGATCAAGTTTTAGTGTTTCAAGATATAACATAAAGTCTATAAACTCTGATGGCTTTTAACAAAGATTATTATATTTCTTTTTTTTGATGTTTTGTGCCATGGGCCAGCCAACCCAAAGAGCACAACCGTAGCAGCAGCATCTAGTTGTGAACGTGCCTGAGAGAGTTCAGCAGTTCTTCAGAAGCAGCAGTATAAGTATGCCTTGATAGACTCTTAAATGAACTACAGGTAAAAAAATATAAATTAGAGAGAGACATTTAGGTATTTGGACAACATGTTGACAGTAATACATCCCAGTGCCCTGACGTTTTTTATCCATTCCTGTCTTTGATAATGCTATGTACTGTATATGATAGCATGTTGTACATATTTACTCAGCTTTTAAGTGAAATGTATCAAACGTCTCTCATTTGCCTCATTACAGAATAAGAGTAGCATTCACATAAAAATAATAGATTCAGTACTGAATTGAAGGATTACAGTTGACTATGAGCATTGACACGGTGCCCTGAAAACAAAGCATGCAAGAGGACTTTGTCAACTTACATATATATTGCAGATAAACCAGATTTTTAAGGTTTGTAGTTGAAAATATGTTTCTCTTTCACTCTCAATTGATCCTGTGTTGACATGTCTTTCTGAGCATCGTTTCAAATAAACATTTCATCCATTCAAATAATCCAAATTTTAAAAAAACATGTGTACCTACTGTAATTGTTGATTTGTTCTGTATATAAACCTAAGTGTGGTCTAGCACACGGCTGTAACCACTTTATACCGTAATGAATGGGCTGTAGTGTACTCAGTGCTCAAGTTCTTTGAGTGTTGGCCCTGTGTCTTCTAATGTCTGTGGACACTTAACACTTTGTCAGGTGTGAAATAAATGTGAAATATGCGCAATCTTGATCGACTGTATAGACTTTTTTTTTTTATCTGAATCAGACGAAGGTGCCCAAACTTTTTATTATGGCCAAAAACTGATTTATGGCCATGAGCCACAAGTAAATTCTGCATTATATCCAAACCTATTCTATTAAACTGATAAAAAATGAATTAACCGTTCATTGATATTCTATCAATTTAAATTGTAAAATACAACAAAAATGTTAAAAATGAAAAGATTAATTAGAAATGCAAATATTTCAGTCAATATTTATAAAAACCTTGTAAAAGTGTTTTTTTTTTTTTTTTTTTTTTTTTTATGGTTATAGTTGTAGTTAACTATAATAACCCGAAGGTCATCACAGGCCAACTTTGGCTCACAGGCCTAGTTTGAGCATCTCTGATCAAAACGATCTAGTAATTTAAAAAACAGTATAGATATTGTAATAAAACATCTCTATTCAAGCCTCTTACATGTTGTTTTCCTAGCAATGTCTTGTAAGAGAACATTCAGTTCTGGCATCTCCAAATAAAGCAATTGAAAAAATCTGAATCACTCTTGCACTATTTTCGGATAAAACCTACTAATACCCGCTTCTTCGATCACTTTTCAAAGTATGGAATATAAATCGGGAATATAAGGAGATATATATTTTCACTCGAGGGCTCACACTTTTAAATTTGGACTTTTTGGTCTCCCAATTGGTATATCATAATTATGATTTATCAAAGCATTATTTTGTGGTGGAAATAATCTTCAAAAGAAAGATGAGTCTTTAATAGTTGTTGCATATGTGTGCTATTCGAATTTATGATTCATTCTATTTATGTGTTCATCATAAACTGTCTTCAGCCATATACCTTGATTCTAACGATTTACATTACAACCACTTCATTCACTTCTTGGATGATTTGTGTAAATGAACCAACTAAAAATAATTCAGAAGACCTGGTTTTGGCATCTCTGATCTAAATATATTTTGATATATATTATAAATAAATTTAAATATGATCACTCACATATCATTTATGAACAAAAATTAAGTATTTAATCAATAATTGCTTCCTTGATCAGTTTATGGTCTTTCTATCCTTTCAAAGGAATATTTTGTTATGGTATTAGGGAATATAAGCAGAAGTATGTTTTCACATGAGGGCTCTCGTTACACTTCTGGCTCAGTGTTTATACACCCCCTTCATCTCTCCCATGGACATCTGTCAGCAAGCTCAGGTAACATTTTAGTGAGGGAGCGAGAGCCGAGAGAGATAGTTGGGTTCAGCCCAAGGACCCCTGCCACTTTTGTTCTGACTGGCCGAGGTCTAGCATGGTGCTCCACAGAGCCATTCAGGCCGCTCGAGAAGGGGATGTGGAGGCTCTGAGGGCCTTGAATGTGTCCGGATATCTCAGTCCGACCATCACAGATGCCCAGGGAGCCTCTCCCGTCCACCACGCCGCCCGCTGTGGGCAACTGGACTGCCTGGAGTTTCTGGTGAACGAAGGTTGTTTCCTCTGCCACACCCGCACGAAGAATGGCGCCACGGCCGCCCATGATGCTGCTGCCACCGGGCACGTCCGGGAGCTGCAGTGGCTGCTACGACAGAAGAACTGTGGGATTGAGGTGAGTGCCATGATAAATGAAGAGAAAAATTACAGCTGACAGCTGGATGGATGGTGTTCTTGAGGATAGGCTGCTGTGTCTGTTCCCTTAAATGTCAGTTACGCAGGTCATTGATGATGGATGTTCAATGTGAGTAAAGAAGCAGCTCTTTTATTAATATCACTGACAACATAATAGTGCATCAGTACTGTGTATTGAAAGGTCATTGTGATGTACTACTAACTATGCCCATGATTCAGACGCTTTCAGACTGGGTATTGGATGCTGTCTTTGTGTCTGTCTTTGGCTCTACAGGATCGTGATGGCGAGGGAGCGACTGCCCTGCACCTGGCTGCCCGGTTTGGCCATGCGGAGGCAGTACAGTGGCTGTTGTTTGAGGGAGGAAGCACAGAGGCAGAGACAGATTGTGGAGCTCGACCGGTCCATTACGCTGCAGCCAGCGGAGACCTCACTTCCCTCAAACTGCTCATGTCCTGCTCCCCACGGTGAGGCTCGCAGACTGTTACATCATCCCTCATTGGCTATTCAGCAGTGTAGCAGATTTATTCCACCAAGACCAAATACAGTAACATTGTCATATACATTAACATGCTTAAATCTTATGATTTGTCACGACAGAACTGTTTAAGGAATTTAAAGGTATTGTTCACCCTGAAATAAAAATTCTGTCATCATTTACGCACCTTTTTCATTTCATTCCAAACCCATATGACTTTAATTTAAAAAAATATATTTTTTTTTATCCATACAATGGAAGTCAGTGGTAACTGTTAAGGTTACTAACATTCTTAATCTTTTGTGTTCTGCAGAAAAGTCATACGGGTTTGAAATGAGATGAGTAATGGCCGAACTTCTGTTTTTGAATTATTGAATTATCCCTTTAACACACAAAAATAATGAGGGTGTTTGGAATCTCATGAACATCGAACTTGAGCAGATAAAAATGCTAAATATTAACTAAGAGAATATAATTTCATTCGTTTTATACGAGTCGAAAGCATAGTAAAGCAGCAGGATATAAATAAAACAGAGGTGAATCGTGAACCATCTGAATGAACTGTGGTTTCACTGTTAGATGCACCAATGCTGTCACGTTGCCATTTCTTGAGAACTGCTCATCAGGGAGGCTGGGGAAAGGTCATCTGACACAACAAATTTGCCATCTGGGCTCTGTCTTCTATAATACATGAGGAACCACTTGCCTGCCACATGTCGCCACCTGTGCATTTATTGTACATCTGCACTGCTACCAACTATTGCAATAGAGCATTTACCTCTCACAATACATTAAAACTGCAACCACATAATCCATAAGAAATCGGATTGATAGCTCAATCGGATTGATTTTGATGGGATTGGAAGGGGTGGTGGTCATTTGATTAAGCCTATAAACGCTTGATTCTGTTTATTCTCTCAACTGGATTTAAAATACTGACTATTTTCTCAATCGGATTGAAAAAATACCATTTGCATATGTGCAGCGCTGCCAATCTATGTGTTTACATACATCTTACATCTCAAGGGCCGGTCACACTGTTATATACATATTTTTTACAACAAGATGCTACAGAGTGTGACATATTGATATATATGTGATATTTTATAACTTTTGCAGTGCCAGTAGAAAATTTGCATGCTCCAGCGTCTAGTGGAAAACACAACTTTACCAATGTGTTTCTACAACTTTACAAAATGTATTGTCATCTTACAAACTGGTCAGTGGAGGGGACTCAGTATTACCTAAAATAGCCATTCTGACATATGTGTAAAGTTTATTTTTAGTGAAGAATAAATGACTGACACATATACTCATGGTTAACTCTGTGACATAACAGAGGTGGCTTTCTTCAGTTCTGAATATGGCAACTAACTGTGCACTATGCACACACTGAAGTTTTAGTTTGGAATACGTTTAATGCATATACATGAACGGCTGAGTTAAGGGATCAAATAAATAGCACTTTCAGAATCGGAAATTAAAATTAGTGCATGTGAATATACTCGACACTTCACTGAAAAGATCTGTAAGCATAAAGTGGCTTGTTAATTAATTTAGACTTAAAACGAGATTATGTTATGTTACATGCAAAGTCTCAAATGTATTATTGGTACAGGTGTGTGGACTGCCAGACAGGAACTGGGGCCACTCCACTGTATCTGGCCTGTCAGGAGGGGCATCTGCATGTGGTTGAATACCTGGTGAAGGACTGCGGTGCAAACGTCCATGTACAGGCCAAAGATGGCATGAGTGTGTTGCATGCAGCTGCCCACATGGGACACTATGCCCTGGTGGTCTGGTTGGTGAGTTATCTACTTCAGTCACACTGCTTCAGTTTTATTAAATAACTTACTCTAATTCTGTCTCTGATATGATACTTCAGGCCTCCTTCACAGATCTGGATCTGTCCTGTCAGGATAGGGATGGAGCCACAGCACTGCATTTCGCTGCTAGCGAGGGCCACCATCGCATTGTGAAGCGTCTTTTACTGATGGGAGCAAAGGTCCTGAAAGACCTCTGGGGTGGGACCCCCCTACATGATGCAGCGGAGAATGGAGAACTGGAGGTGTCTGTCACCGTTCCTTTAGTTCCAATCACAAATCCTTTCCATGAACGCTGAGACGGTTTTACAGTTTAAGAAGTTCAAAATGGTTTCCCGGAGGTTTTGATTGACAGCTCTAATCTCTCGTTCCCTCAGTGCTGCCGAGTGCTGCTGAATAATCACATCAGTCCACTGGAGAGAGATTCTGATGGGTTTACTGCAGTGGATCTGGCAGAATACAATGGCTATCATGACTGTGCCAACTTCCTCCATGATGCTGATGCTCACGTAAGATAATGAGTACTTTCTTCAGCACAGTTTATTTGACTGCAAGCTCATTTAGAATTAAATCAGACGTTTTTATAAATATTTCTTCTGTATACACACTAATGTTTAACTGCTTTGGGTGTCAGTAAAATTTTTATTAAAATTCTTTTTAAAGAAATTATTTTATATAATTTATACAGCAAGGATGCATTAAATTAATCAAAGTGACAATAAAGACATTTACAATATTCCAAAAGAATTCTATTCTCTTAAATGAACAAATATTTTGAACTTTCTATTCATCAAAGAACCCTGATAAACTGGTGTCTTCAAAAATATTAAGCATCACAACAAATTTCAACAATAATAATAAGATAAGAAATGATTATGATAATAAGAAATGGTTTTGCAACAAATCAGCATATTAAAATGATTTCAGAAGGATCACTGAAGACTGGAATAATGGCTGCTGAAAATTCAGCTTTCCCATCACAGAAATAAAATATTTTAACATGGAAAAAGTTTATTAAAATTATAGCATAAGAGACATTTTTCAAAAACAAAACAAAAAAAACCCTCACCCTCAAACAAACTGTAGTATGTGTATATATGAAATTGAAAAAAGAAAAAGAAAAAAGTACAGAGAAATTGAACCTGAAGGTGAATTATGGTTACTGTGTTAATTTTGCACACTTGAGTGAAAGTAAAAGGTTTTCCACATTTAATAATAATGCTTAAATATATCAATCAGGTGCTTTACAGCCCTGGATATTACATGCATTAACAGCTGAAGGTGAGGATTTAGGTAATACTCCACCTTGTGATAGCAAACTGTTACTGCCACCAACACTTCTCTAGCATGAATATATTTGAGCTAACGAAATATTAGCTCATATTGGCTGAGTCATGCTACAAAACAGAGGACAAGTTACAAATATTAAAGTGCATTTATTAAATCACACATCGCAGCCAACAGAGTCATTCCCGCTAAATAACCTTCCCATTATTTATCAGATATGGGACAGGATTTTCTTCACAGGAACATCCTTTTCAGAAGGCTAAATGGATACCGTTGATAATGAAGGCATTAATAATGTGATTATAATTTGATTCACATCTGCTGAGAGTTAAAAGTGTTGACAAGTTTCTGTTTATTCTCGTGGAGAATGTTGTTGTGGGTCACTTCAGAGAAAATATCTAACTGAATGAAATCTAAGGATTTAGTTGTAAATGCCTGGTCCTTTTTGAGCATTTGTAAAATGAATATTTAAGGTGTAGACTCAATTGGATCATTTTATGTTTCCCCATAATATCATCCACCATTTGTGAGATGGACAAAAGGTCAGTCAAGCCCTGAGAATTCAGTGATGCACAAGACGTCT
Source organism: Carassius auratus (assembly GCF_003368295.1). NCBI lineage: Eukaryota > Metazoa > Chordata > Actinopteri > Cypriniformes > Cyprinidae > Carassius > Carassius auratus. Next base: position 14,233,883 of record NC_039244.1, on the reverse strand, counting down.
GATAGTGTGTGAAACAGCAATACGCTATACATAATTTGCTAAATACTTATATTTCAGCTCCGCGTCCACTGTCACTTCATTGCAAAAGGGCATCAGATAGATACGTCATTGGTTCATAAATGAAGTGGAAACTATGCAAGCATCAGCCTTTCTTTTGATAGCATAACTACGATGGCATATTAAACGTTATGGTTGGATACAAGCTAATTAGCAAGACACTTGTACTGTTTGGTTGGCGCACGAAGGACCTATCAGCTATCACTCACGCCCCTCTCAGCGCGAGCTCCAAAGCTCCAGGGGTGAGAGGATATGCGATACTCCATCTCTGGTGTCAGAGGCCCATAAACGCAGTCAGGTTTGTCAGAGGGCATTTTACTCCTGTGTTTGGAGTCGCTCATGCTCTGTCAATCCATCACAAAGCCAACGAGAGAGAGGAGAGATGTGATGCTCTCACCAGTTTTGTTCGTTTACTCTGTCGTGGCATCAGTTGTTTTGGTCTGAGTGTATGTTTGGTTTCCCCAGAGGAAGGTGTGAGCAGCACAGTGGAGTTCTTAACAATAATTATTGTTCACTGGGAATAATTACAAAAGATCAGCTTAATTATTACCGCAGAAACGGAATGAAGGAAAAAGGTAGACATAATGCAAGATAGACTGGGTAATGCTAATATAGAAAAGGAACAATTTATTATGCTGGCACTGAAAATCTGGCTTTGTGAAAGAAATTATAAATGACACTTCTCTCTACAGCATATAACTTCCAATGAAACCATGCATAATTGGGCATAATTTTAAAAGTGACAATATAATACAAAATATTACAGAACAACATACATAATTCAGAAAATTACCTTCATATAAATGGATTTACATAACAATTTTAAAACAGAATAATACACTCATCTAAAGGATTATTAGGAACACCATACTAATACTGTGTTTGACGCCCTTTCGCCTTCAGAACTGCCTCAATTCTACATGGCATTGATTCAACAAGGTGCTGACAGCATTCTTTAGAAATGTTGGCCCATATTGATAGGATAGTATCTTCCAAAGATGCTCTATTGGGTTGAGATCTGGTGACTGTGGGGGGCATTTTAGTACAGTGAATTCATTGTCATGTTCAAGAAACCAATTTGAAATGATTCGAGCTTTGTGACATGGTGCATTATCCTGCTGGAAGTAGCCATCAGAGGATGGGTACATGGTGGTCATAAAGGGATGGACATGGTCAGAAACAATGCTCAGGTTGGCCGTGGCATTTAAACGATGCCCAATTGGCACTAAGGGGCCTAAAGTGTGCCGAGAAAACATCCCCCACACCATTACACCACCACCACCAGCCTGCACAGTGGTAACAAGACATGATGGATCCATGTTCTCATTCTGTTTACTCCCAATCTGACCATTGTCTCAACAGAAATCGAGACTCATCAGACCAGGCAACATTTTTCCAGTCTTCAACTGTCCAATTTTGGTGAACTCTTTTTCCTATTTGTAGTGGAGGTGAGTGGTACACGGTGGGGTCTTCTGCTGTTGCCTGTAAACTAATAGAATTGGTGTGATCTAATGCTTAGACAGAGTTGCCCGATCTATTCCTGCATATCTAATGGTCTGTGTAACTGATGTGTGTTGACCTCTCTGCTCCACGGTCGGTTGAGGTGCATGTAACAGAGAGGTATTAAGTGAAGCGTCTTTAAATGTGCGTAACGGCAAATCAGTTATGGTTGGATAATAATGTGACACCTCAATAAAGATTAGTACTGTCTGTTCATGCATGTGTATCGATTCGCCATAAAGCCCCATTCTTTGATTTTTGTGGAATTGAAGTAATTCTCTAACCACATTAAAAGACATTCAGAACAGCAAATAGTGTTTGGAAATTGTAGTTAGTTCAATAAAAAATGATGAGAAACACAAAAGTGCTTTAGTGAATTTCAGAAACATTAGGCCTTTAAACCTGTAAAGAGCAACAGTTCACCTAATCCCACCCTTTAATTATTCATACTTTACTATGAAGACCTCCTGTCAGAGCTCACTGTAGTGTGCTGATCCTCAAGTGTTTGGCCACTGGATGGCTGGAGCACTGATGTGATTGTAGCTGCTCTCATTACACTCAGCTGTTAGACTTGTGAAGACTTCACCAGCAAAGGGGTGGACTGTAAGTTATTTCAGATTACTTTATAAAAACATAAATGCCATTGTTGTTTTACTTTTCTGAAAAAAAAAAAAAAATCTGTAACATTGCTTGGGTTTGTTGTATGATGCGAAATATATTAATTAAATATGTATATAAATAATTAGAAAAAATCCTGCCTAGAAAATGATCTTTGAAATAATTTCAAAATGCGAGTAAGTAATGAGATAATGGATGGAAACACACAGACTGACAAATTCATCATGTTTAGCTCTGAAAACGAAATTTCATTTTGTTAAAATAAATAAATTATACCCTAAATGTCATATATTTGATTATACATAGCTAATGTATAATCTATAGTGTGTGATGCCTAAGTTAGTATTTGAAGTAATTGCTGCTCTTGAATTCTACACTTAACGAATACATGCTTAATCTTTGCAATACAAAATGTTATTACTTATATATTTAGTTTATATTTAGTTTAGATTTAGTTTAGTTGATGGTAAATTTGATGCTGAATTTTCAATAGCCATAACTCCAGTCTTTTGGTGTCACATGATCCTTCAAATATAATTTTAATACTGCATGTTGATTTAACTATATTATCAGTGTTGAAAACTGTTGTGCTGCTTAATATTTTTGTTGAAACTGATACTTTTTTTGCAGGATTCTTTGGTTCAAACGAGCAGCATTGTTTTAAAACAGAACTCTTTTGTATCAATATAAATGACTCTTTTGATCAATTTAATACATACTTGCTGAATAAGTATTAATTACTTTAAAAAATAAAAATAAAACAGAGTTCACAAGTGGCCATAAGAGAAGTCAATCACTGCAATGGCAGGTATGGGTCATTTGAACCATCCGATCAGGTGACTGAACTCTATAGCAGTTTTTCTCTGTTAACTGAGTGGGAGGCCTGCTATACTAAACCATTTGAGCTCCCGTTACACTTTTCTCATGCCTTTTCCCCCTCACTGGGGACTCTTCAGGGTGTACATTGTGCTTCAAGACCTGTATTTTGCACCAATCACTAAAAGGCAATTGAGTTTTAAATTCAGGAAATCCTTGTGTTCACTTATTGCTTTACTCCAGCACTCTCCAGATATTGTTCTCATAGAGGAGGAAAGGAACATTGTTTAGCACAACTGACCCCTACCAGGACATTAAGGACCTGTCCTGTGAACTTGGACCATTGTGGCAGGATGGAAAATAGCAAGGTGATCATTTTTAGTTAGAAAATGATTTTAAGCAAATATGGCAGGATATGTTTGTTCTTTAATCGCTTTGGCTGTTTTTGGTGTTCCCAGCAGCCGTGTGAATGAAGTCCCCTCCCCCAGCCTCGTTCCTTTCTACCATTCCCAGATGACACATCCGCATTACCGAGCCGCCTCACAAGATAAGAGAGCTGGAGCTGGAACCATACAGCATATGCAAGTGGCTCTACAGGTGCGTGTACATGACACGGCATGTGTTCATCTTAGGCGAGAGCATATATATATATATAATATTATCTGTAACCAATAACAGATTTCTAACTGGCAAAAAGGTCAACTTCCATATTACAAAGAAACGTATGTCTAAAGTTAACTGATTTTGTTTGTCTTTGGTGTATAGTTGTAACTTCATTCAACATGAGGAAACACCTTGAGGATGCAGTTTTATCCAAAAGTCAATGAGGTCGCTGAAACAAGCAGGAATCACTGCAGTCTTCACTGGACAAACAATAAATGTATGTGCTAACCTCAATATTAAAGGGGTGGTTGACTGTTTTTTCTCTAGGCTTGATTGTGTTTATGTGGTGCAGTCTAACACATGTTAATACTTAGTTAAAAAAAAATTCCACACCGCTCCGTCCCTTCTCATTTGAACGTTTCAATGAGTTCCTGTTTTTGTTAGCTGGTCCAGTGTGTTGTGATTGGCTAAACTCATCTGAACGTCCGTCCCTCACCTCAGCAACATGTGCACTGGTTGTAAACATTGCAAATACTGGCGTTGTCTATATTGCTTCACTTCATTATATAACATTTTAAGCCCGATTGAGACGTGGAGGATATTAGTAAAGATTATTGTGCAGAACCTGTGCAAGCACGGCTCTTAAGGTAAGTTTTTTGTTTGTTGTTGTCTCATACTTTTAGATAAGTTTTGTAAATGCTACTGCTTAAGTTAGCTCTTAATACACGGGTTTATCCAGATTAAAACTGTAATACAGTAAGGCAACCTCACATGCGTCTATGTATAAAGCATCTCATAGCTATGTGAAAATGAGTGTATTCACTGAGCTGAGGATCTGAATGAGAGAGAGAGAGATAGGTGCACAGAATTAAGAAGCGCTGCTTTAGAACATATGATTTCGAAACTTGTGAATCGATTAGAATCATTTGAAGACAGAATTGCTAATCAAATATGAATAGATTTTAACATCCACCCCTAGATTTCTCTTCCTCTTCTCTAAATCAGCACAACATGGCCTCGCCCCCTTTGTTGCGTGTTCCAAGGGGGCGGGGTTTATCAGTGTTTGTGATGTCACAAACCTGGGAAGTAGCTCGTTGTAGTCACTACGGCTGTTTTTGTAGGCATTAAGCTACCAGAAGTCGATATCTCCACTTGCATTGAACTTTCAGCGCTCCAACTTTGTAGATATTGTTTATGCTCAACACAGCAACATTACAGACTAAACTAATTTTTAAAAAGTAAAATCGCAATCAACCACCCCTTCTAAAAAAGTCAACCTGAAATCACAATTGACATTTATTATTATCTTTCTGGTCTTATTGTGCTCAAATTATTAATGTTATACATGTTATTCATGTTATACATGTTATACATGTTATTCCGAAGAAAACAGAATCGAGAAATGTAACTCAACATTACAAGAAAAAGTCTGAATTGCAAGATAAGGAAACTTGCAATTTTGAGGGGGGATATTTGAAACTGAGATGGTATAGCAATGTTAATCTCTATGAGTTTGTATGAATCCGTTTACAGAAAGTACAGAGTGGAATTGTACCACTTGCAACATTGGAGGCAAATCTTGCTGACACTGATTCTCTGATCCCAACTCATGACGAGAACGGGAAGCCCATTGCTGAATGGAAGAGGCAGGTTATGGTGCGCAAGCTTCAGGCTCGACTGCAAGATGAAGATGTCCTCAGCAGAAAAGTAAACTTCTCAAACCCTACTACATAAAAGTCCTTGCATAACGTACAGTGTCATACAACATTAAAATAATAATTGTTTCATCTTACACAGGACAACAGCAACCAACACACTGAGGTGGATGGCTGGAGGTATTCCCAAGTCCACAATGTCATTTTGGGCCCCTTTGGAGAACTGCTTACTGAAGATGACCTGCTCTACTTGGAGGGACAGATTGAAACTATCTCCCTTCAGAAACGATGCCAGGCCTATGAACTAGAGCTTGCCCGACTGGCAGAGGAACTCAGGGCCATCCTTCCTGCACCCATCGTTAATATCACCGTCAACACCCAGTGCCAGCAGCTCCCAGACATGGAGGAATCTCTGCCTCTTTCTGCTTGGTACAATCGTATCTCAAATATAGTAAAGAGCATGTCAAACCTCCTGACCAACCTCTCAGAAACAAACGTCGAAGATGGGATCAGTAAGATGCCAAACACGGATCTGGCATCAGTCTTCACATACCAGCCAGAGAGGCAAAGTTCAGTCAAAGGACGAAGGCAAAAGGTGGAAATGGAGATCCAGCAATCAGGAGTTTCTGTGAAAAATCTGAGGTCCAACTTTGAGGTCAGATAGGAAACATCTACCCATTTTGTGGGCTTTCAAACAACACATCAGACACAAGGCAGCAAAAACTGACTACATCAACAAATCGTAAGGAGCAGCAAATAGGGACAACTCAAAGCACTGACATAAATCACATTAATGACAGTGCCATAATATGCCAGCAGGCACCGGGCAAAGATGCAAATAAAGTGATGGAGACCACCTGCTTGCGGAAGGAGCGTATTGTTGTTCTCTTTTTGAGCCACTGGAAAGGTCTGCGTATGCAATATCAATGCGAGCCAAGATGAAAACAAGAGCTTGGCACTCTTACAGGAGAAGGAATAACAGCTCCAGTCTCCAACCAGGAAGCAGATCACTGTATGATCTTTATAGGCAAAGAACCACAATAGACAAAATGATTGGCAACTGGAAGCGCATCGCCTCAGGGGTCCCTACACGACAGATCCGGAGCCTCCAAAGGAAGCGCGTGACATACTCGCCCGAGCAGTTCCTTCTCGTGTGGATGGTGCTCCTGTTGCTTACGACAGCCTAACCCTTGACCTGTTCATGCTCGGCTATTTTCACATTCTTGAGCAGGACTCCCAGCTGAGAGCGCAAGATGAGGCACCTGCTTTGCTTTGAAGTGTTCGATCACGTAGGGAATTT